>NC_056726.1:895593884-895893884 GCF_019279795.1 Protopterus annectens | reverse complement strand
CTGGTCTGCTGCCTGTGTAATTGGCTGATTCTGATACAGTTCACCTGCCAGCTATGTTAGCTCACCTTGATTACCTTCCTACTGCTGTTTTGCCTTCCCATTGCCTTTCTGTTTAATCCCAGGGGTGCGCCATGCAAACAGAGTGCTCAAATGTGCACAGTGCTGCTATTTCCTGGTTTAAATTTTTTCTTCTTCCTTTAAAACCCGGTGCACAGCATGCACACCCGCTTAGGCAATGTAAAGAGTGCTAGGCAGATTCAGACACACCCCTTAGCTTAGCTGTGCTAAGCTAGGAGCAAACCCAAGCCACAGGGCTCCAATCCACTTACGGTATGCCTGAAACCCCCCCTCATGATGTCAGCTAACTCCTAGGCTTGCATCAAGCTATTCCTACTCTTACACTTTTGGGACCTGACTAGCATGCTGGGGAAAACTGGGATTCACTATCATTCCCCTCATTTGCATAGGATTGCCTGATAATACATAGTTACATGGCTCACACTGAGCCTCCCCCCTTAGTAACCACTATTCACTGCCCATATTGTCTTCTGTCTGCCATTGACTTGCATGGCAGAATAGTGATTTTAGCTAGAATGCTTAATTTAGGTTTATTTTGTTGTCCCCCCCGATCCCGTTTGCATGCCGCTGTTCTACGCTTAAACAGCCGAGATCGGCTAAAAAAAAATAAAAGTTGATTTTTTTTAAATCTTTTTTGGCTGTTTGCAATGCCAATGGCCTTATAATTTGCCAGTGGCATGCTTACTAACTAATATGCAGCCTTTATTTGGAGCTGTCACAGCTCCGTTTTAGATTTTGCTGAAATGTACTCGGTTACTAACCGAGTACATTTCTACAGATTGCACTAGTCCTGCATGGCCAGTTGCAAGCTTCCTGGATCAGAAATTCACCTCATTTGTATGGATTTCTCCTGCAAACGGGGTGATTTGGATACAGCGGCTTAGTCCATGCAGGACTAGTGCAGGAGTGCTTGTGCACACCCCTGCAGGCTGTTCCTGGATCGCACAGCAGGCATATTGCCTGCTAGAGCTCCTGCACTGATCCTGCATGCCATGCAAGCCAAAGAGAATCCAGGGGAATGATAGGGTATGCAAAGGTATAGATCTGAAATGCAGAGAGCAAAGGCTTCAGTAAATGTACTTTTACTATTATAGTACATATATATTTACAAGATATCTAAAACAAAATATTAAAATGCAGACATCTGTTACAGCACATAGCAATTAAAAAGGTAAGTAGACAGGATGATTAGCAACAAATCTAGCTGATGATTAATACAGTATGTGGCAATTATGTTTCAATATACATATATTATATGTATAAAAAACGAGTTTACAAATGGCTACATAAAATATTTCATACCAGTTATAACACATGTTAAAGAAGTGTCTAGTAATCTTGAAGTTAAAATAATTCAAAAGACATTCAGATAATTAAAAGACCATAATGCTCAAGTCACACCTTGCAGTCAAAATTCAAATTTCAAGTTTATTTATTAGATAAAGACAAACCTCAGGATACATGAAGTGTGCGCCAGGCGCAGGTGTAGTGTAGGTGGTATAACGCCAAATATGGCCGCCAAGTAATTCAGGTACGATCCAATTCCACGTGCACTACCAGCATACACCAGATCTGCGCAGCTCTCGGCTCATGTATGCTAATCACCCCATGCGCAGTAGTGCAGCATGCAAATGAAGGCACATAGCAATTCATGAAGTGGTGCAGGTGTAGCGTAAGCATACAGAAATGTAAACCAAAAAAAAAATGGTTTACATTTTTCCAAACAGACCATCAGAGCCATGAAAGCAGACCAAACTTACGTATTACAAAGTTAACATATGCCAATGGCTAAATATACAGCCAATGGCATAAAAAAACACGCACAACACATAAAAAATAACATTTAATGTAATGGCCACACTAACACAAAGTACAACCGCAGGGCATGTGTGCGCAAATGGGAACACAAGGAAAATATATACAGATGTCATAAAATTGAAATGTAACACAAATCTTGATTTCACCATAATAGTCAATGGTATGCATGCTACACCACAATCAAGCTGCAAGGGTTGCTAAGGGTCTGTGACAGTGTTTGGCATGGTAACTATGAATTAGTAGTCAATGCCATGCAAATGAGGCAAGTAATACTGAATCGCAAACGTCCCGCTGGCATAAGGATGTACCATAAGGTGCAGCGGTACAACACCGAGGAGTGGTCTGGAGGTATACATGACATCAGCAGTGGGGTGTGCCACCGTAGCTGTAAGTACTTTGGAGCATTGCAAATCCGGGTAGCCTGCTGCTAAGCAAAGCCGCAGTATAGGGGTGTGGATGTAGCCATTGCTTTGCTTAGCTGAGAGCACACACGGTAATGTGGTTGTTGGATGTGTGTGCGTTCCTGAATCCATGGGTATGCTGTATACAGCAGTTGAAGTCTTTAGATATGTGCACAACATGGACCATAGCAATCACAAATTCTGCCACGACCGAAGTTATGAACAAAGGATATGGAGACTATATTATAGCAACAACCCACGCCTGGGTGTGGGTAATGCTGGATTTACCCACGGTTGTCTTTGTTTTGCCACTCGGGCTTTGTCCTCATGAACAAACCACACCAACCCCGGGTAAATTCACCATTACCCACACCCAGGCATGGGTTATTGCTATAATACACTATTACAAATATGTGCTATGGACATGAGCTAAACATGGGGTTAACACCTGTCCCACCTTGCGAGGGGCAGTCCCTCTATGTACAGTAGTATCCTGACCAAATTGAGTAAAAATACCAATGTCTTACAATCTCAAGACATTCTGCATGTTCCATAGTGAATATAATGGTTACATAAAATAGTCATCTGTATCTAACATACCTGCATGTGACAAGAAACAGGATAAGCAAGTAAACCACTACAAGAATATAAGATTTTATATAGGCATATATGTAAACTCTATACTTTCTACTGAGAGTGGGTATGTGTCGGCCTCTAAAATCCTGCAAATGTCCCACTATGGCCATTTGAAAAGGTGGCAACCCAAGCCAAAGAGGTTCAGTCACCAACACAACTCCAATGAGTGCAAATATCTGTGACAGAAATACATGAGACAGCTTTCATGTAGCAACAATTCATTACATACCGATGTATTTCCGGAGGGATTGAAGGATCAACATCACCTGCATGCTATATAGGAACCAATTAATAATGACTTAATGAATAAGCCTGCAATAACCATGGGATTATTCTACTAAATGATAGGTCTTCAATTAGGGAAGGTGCCCTCACACACATATGGAATATGTATAAATGCAGTCCCCACAAACCTTATCTGCTATGTACACCCACCTACATCTCCCCCACACCTGAAACAATTGCAATACAGACTGTAATAACATCACAAACATCCACTCACTCAATGACATCTGCAAAAGCCTTAACATACCTTGGGAGAGACACACTATAATGGCACTATGTGAAATTGTTGCTGTTGTACAATGGAACAGACGCCGATGTTACAGGTTTTGTTTGCAATAGTCTCGTATCAGACGGTTGAGATAACAGCTACACTCACATGTAGAACTACATCCTGTAGCTGTTACACGCAATCCACGGGGGACATGAAGTTAAAATATCTCTGTGTCTCTCCATATAGCAGTTGCAATTCATAACAAACAGCACATCCAGGCTGTCTTCCTCGAAAGTAGGGCAAAGGGACTATGCCCAAGTGGAGTATTCAATTATATCCCACTGTTGCCATGTAATTGGCTAATGGAGTAGCTGCACAGCTGATGTGCATGTAATCATCTACTCTGGAACACCAGTTGGTGGCAGGATACCACATGTTACTGGTATCTACGTATAAAAGGATGGCTTGTCATACATTCAAACTGTATGCACATACAAGAAAACCGTTAAAACAGAAAAGGAATAAGACTGATATTTTTGTAAACTCGGACTACTAAGAAGGTACGTAGAACACTCAGGATGTTAGTGTATGTAGTGCCTGTTCTGTATTAATGAAAGTTTATGCAATGCATATAGTGGGAAAAGGTATTATGTAGTGATGTATTGTTGGGCATAGTAACGCTTGTAGAAATTGTGTGTACTGCTGTGGGCCACAAGGTAAGCACCTCATACACCACAAGGTATGCTACATAAGGGCTTTAAACACAACAATTCCACTCCAGCCACTGTCAGTGGTAGGGTTTGTCCAACAAGTACGTGCCATAACAGGGGATAGTATATGTTGATATACTGTAACAGTAGGCATATGTATGGGCATATAACTGAGAATAACATGTCTAAGGTGGTCCTGCTGTGCAATTATGATTTGCATTATGGGATATTGTTGCAAAAATGTGAAATATACAGTATTGTAGGTAGATATGTCTAACATTTTACATAGCATTACTGTTATATTATGCAAACATCAGGTATGTCTATTGGCATGCACAATTCCCAATAACAGGATACATATGACTTGAAGTCACCAGACAGTGTAACAGCATGATAACTAATTGAAATGGAAGAGCTACTCAATTATCCATGCACAAAGGACATGTAATAGCTTCATAGGTTCATAGTTAGGTACTATGCTGTCTGGCCAAGTCCATTCGTAAGCCCAACTACAGTGTTTTCACTTGCGGCACCTCCCTAGGTTAGTGTCCTGTGCCTGTGAACAGCCGAACCATTTGTTTTGTGCACCTGTGTACAAGTAGAGCCACTGCAGTGATCCCTGGCATACATGTCTGTCTCCCATCCACCCATCGAGGTATCTCTTGAAGAGTGCTAGTGAGGGTCCCTGCCTGATGTACATAGGAATCATGTTCCAAAGCATAGTGAGTGTCCGGTTCAGGAATGTATCCCTCCAGCACGTCCTATTCATCATTGCATTTGGGTACATATCCCAGAGCATGTGGCTCTCAGTGGCTTTTGCTTATGTGGAGCATATCCATCAATATTGTTTTGGACATGGGCCTTGTATGTTCAGCAGAGATCACCTCTGGGTATGCAGTAAGCAAATGAGTACAGTTGGGGTTTCTGTAGTTGGGCTGCATACATCATCCTTCAGAGGTCAGTAATCCTCTTGGTGTGTTAATGTTGTGGTATTTAAAGCCTTGCTGTTGTCTCATAAGGTACATCCCAAATGGGGTGTTGTACCCTTTAACATGTTTCATAAGCCAGGAGTAGAGAGGTACAATGTCTGTGTTTGTTCCGGCTACAAACCCATTACAGATTAGTGTTGCCACGTAGAAGGATATCCACGCCACCTTGGCAATGTGTTTATCAAAGGAGTGGGTGCTATCTACTTGTGTTCTAAGATCCCTTATAATGTCTTATGTATTTAAGGGACTACCACCTATGTGATAGTCAGTGGGTGATTGGTGTAATCAAAAGGGTATGTCTATGCACCTTGTGGCATGCAGCTTGAGGCCATGTTATTGACATCAGGTATCCGTCACAGTGACACCCTTATGGAGGGTGTCTGTATCAGCTGGAGAATCAATCATGGCCCCTAGTTTGCAGTTGCCTGCAAACCTATTCAGGGTAAGTCCTTCTGTGCTAGCCTCTACCTCAGAGAAGTATATACCGAACATGAGGGGCCCTATGACCGAGGACTGAGGTACGCCAATTGTAACTGATTTACAGTAGGAACTAGGGTATGTTACCCTCACTGTGTGGGTCCTGTCCATGAGCCACTTTGCATAACATCTCATGATGTAGGGGTTGATGTGCAGGTGGATGTGTATGTTGACAATACTAGAATGGGGAACGGTGTTGAAAGCCATTGAGAGGACAAGGTAGGCTGTGTGGACCTCCTTACCCTCATCTACTACCTTGGTAACTGTCTCAAAGGACTCCACCAGGTTTAGGAGTCATGGTTTGGCCCTAACAAATCCAAACTGGGTGGTATCAAAGGTTTGGAGGCCACCAATGTCTCTGTGAATGAGATCCATGATGATGTGCTCCATAGCCTTGCAGAACAGTCTAGTCAGGCGTATAGGGCAATAGTTCCTCTGGTCCATTGTGGCACCACCTTTGTGGAGTGTGATAACTGTTGCTGTGTGCCATTCAGGGGCCACAATGCCTGATACAAGGCTATTAGTGAGTTTGGAGTCCCAAGTGGGGAGCCATATTGTTCTGAAATTTGTGTAAATCGCAGCCTGGGATGTTGTACGGTCACATGGATTCTGTGTCCCTGGCTTTAGAGAGTGTAGCTTGGAACTGTGTAGTTGTGACTGCAGGGACTCTGCATTGTTCCTGTATAGATTTGGGCCCTTTAGGGTGTGAGAGGGGTGTAAAGTTACCACTGAACTTATCTGCCAGGATGTTGCCAATATCAATCAGTTCTGTAATGTTCGTGCCTAACCGCTGTATGTCAGAGCAGATGTGGGTATCGCCATCGAGAGTAGTGACATACCTCCAGAACTCTTTGTGGTAGTCCTTGGAATGAGTCGCAGTAATGTTTACATAGCTAGCTTTGGAGGATGTGATAAGGGATCTCAGATTTCTACTGAGGCTGATTAGGGAGCTACCCCACTCATGGGATTGTACTCTACTTTGCAACAGTCTCCTCCTTCTGTGGTACATTATGTCCATGGCAGTGGACCCCCAGAGTGGCATCCATTATCTGGTGGGTACCATCATGGCTCTGTTTGAGATAGCATGATCCATGCAGTCATGTAAGTGCTAATTAAGTGCAGTTGTGTATGATTCAGCATTTGTAACTATATTGTCCATCTGCACGGGTGTCATGACGTTTACTACTGCTGTCATAAGAAGCCTGAAGTTGGCTTTGTAGAAATATTGTATTGTGTTTTCCGTGAAGAGTGTGGTGACGGGATATGGATAACAAGGGTGATTAGCATACGTTCGGATCTGACCAACGAGGGGATAACCCCAGGTGTGGAACACCAGTCACACATGTTGGTAATGTCCAGGTCTAGGATATTGTTGGCCCTGGTGGTGGTGAGGATAGGTTGATCCAGCTGATTGGAGGTTATGAATCCCAGAAAGCATTGGCCTAATGTGTCAGTACATGAGTAGGTATCCCAGTTAAGTGTGGGGTAGTGTCAGTCACACATCAGTAGTTCCTGTTTGAACCCTACTTTCCAGTACACCAAGAAGTGAGGGCCGTTAACCGTGGGGTATGGTGTGGAATCCGTAAAAAGCTACAATTTGTATAGCAGTTATCGCCACAGTTAGTTGCACTTGGATTACCTCTGATGCATTGTGCTAAGCAACCAGCCTGGAGGTGTGGATATCCTTGGGAAATATGGACACACCTCCGCCGTGGGTGTTCTGGTCCTGGTTACATGACTGAAAGGTGTGGTCTGAGTAATAGCCTGTTAGTGCAGGGGTGCTCTCAGGACCCTAGAAGGAGGTCCCAGTCACTGCAGAGATATCAAAGTGGTCCATTACAAGGAGTGCCTTGGGTGAGTGCATTTGATATGAAGATATCAAGCATTGAGTAACATTACCCTCAGATTTTGCTTGCCTGTTGCTGTTATGGTGGTGAATATGTTATTTGAACCGTGCCTAAAACAAGCACTATAGGAGCAGCAAGAGCCTTAGACGTTATCCGTAATCCCAGGGCCGACAGGTGCAGGTCACCTGTGCCAAAGCATCGTGTTCTGTCGACCATGTCATTCAAAGCAGACAGATACTGGATACCCTTTGAATGACACCAGAAGCGTAGCCAACTGTTGAAGTGAATAATTTAGTCGTTGTACTGCATTATCAGTCTGGATGAATGCAGAATGCTTCTCAGGGCTAGGGCGATACCTGCCTGGGCTATAAGATTGGAGAGCTATTGCATGTCTCTGTACATGTAGTCCAGGAAGTTACATCTCAGGGCATCCACACTAACATGGAGAATGACAGTCATATTGTACCTGTTGAGGAGTGACCTGAGTGCATAGGTTATGTTGCGGATCCTGTTACCTGACAGACAGCTGAAAGTGACTATAACCTTGTGTAGCCTGCTGAGTGGGACATCAGTGTGACCGCCTATAGCGTCACCTATGACTAGTGTGTTGGGTATGTTATATCGCCCTATTGGCTGTAGTTGATGGGCACACTTGAGTCTGTGGGCTATAAGTAATTGGTGTTGTGTTGGGTTATGGGGACTGCCTGCCTTTCTGCTTTGGAGTCCTCTGTTGCCTACACAGAGTAGTATTGACAGGCTCTGCAAATGTTGTAGTCTTACTGTGTGTGGCCTGTGGTGGTGGAGATCTAGTGAGACTATGTGATGAGTGTGGTGTGGTGCAAATGTTTAACATCCCCACATGATTGTCAGGTTCAGTCTGGGTTGTAGAGAGCATTACCTCCAGCATGGCTACATATGTGCATCTCCCACAGGTTGTAGTGTTGTATGTTAGGAGGGGAGCATTGACTGTGTACACGAGACAATTTCTATATTGCCTCATGATGCCCATATTCATCATATAGACAGGCGATAACACTGGGAATTGACACTTGGACATGCCTGAATATTCAACTATTTCTCACTAGATATGTGAAGTGAGTGTGTACAACAGCTGTTTTACTCTAAGCAAGCTGGAAATGTAAGTACAAGCAGTGTTTACCTGTAGGAAATGAGTAGGATTGAGTGCTATAGTAATTAGTGCTTACATGTTCTGAACAAGTGCTGAGCAGGAATAAGCAATACAGATAGGGTGTCGGATAACATAAACGTACTGCCCCCCCAACAGGTACACAATCACATATCCATGAACACTACAGAGCCCCTGTAACCATAACTATGATGGTACAAGGTGCACTCAGGCTGCATGTGACCTGTCCACATCCCTGGTTGTATCATACACATATGGCAAAACAGTTTGCTCTACACATACACATCATGTAAAACATAGCTTCATGTCAGTCTGTGAAAACACTGAATGGTGCACACCAAAAGTTATCACAACCCACAAAGTGGAGACACCACTCATAATGGCAGGCGCTGCACTATTACCCTGCTGAGTCTGGTCTGAATGTCCATGAACCTTAATCAACGTATATGTCGTTAGAAGTAGAGATGTAGATGACAGTACAGATGATTTCACACTGTATATCATGCCTGTGACAGGTCATAGGGCATCATCACCCATACTGTGTTCCACCTACACTCAGTATACTATATGTACCTTTGTATGTCACAGGAGTGTTCTGCCAGTGGCCTGTTGACAGAACCAACACTACAAAAGGTGTCTGAGTGACATGTGCATATCACACCAGTGGCAGCTACAGTAAAAAAGGGTTAATGTTTTGTACTCCCCCTCATTGTAGCCCATACCACACAGCAAATGGGAGGCATCTGCGTATGTAAGTATGTGAATGGCCATGACCTAGGAGCAATAGCTGACTCAGTGTTGTGGACAACTTACAGAATGGGCTTTGTGGGTGAGGGGCATGACATATGTGCACAATCTGACAGCTGCATATTGCATTGTCACTGCTAGGTTAATAACCCTGTACCCATGAACTACCACCTAGGCAATGGTCAACATAATGGACACTGTGTGTAAGGGATGGTGCTGTGCAGTTTACCTCCCTGAGCTAGTGACGTCACCAAGCCTATTAGGTAGTCATAAGAGGCAACCCTAGTCATGACAGGGTGTCATCCATGAGCATGGAGATCATTGTACAGCCATACTCATCACTCAAGTGACCAATATCGGATCACATATCACCTTTAAGGGGTATTGCCCATGCTTGGATAGGTGACACCAGCCTTCACAATCCTCATCTCCACAATGCAGCTTGTTGCCTACCCTGCATAAAGACATGTCCAACACTGTGATGTTGGACATGCTACATGTACATATCCTGATCTGAAATACATATGTCATGGACAGCCACCTTCCTAGTACAAGGATCGCCACATGCTGGACAGATCTTTGTGCCATACACGTTACATACTCCTGCCATACTATGCAACCCTGTCCAGCAGAGCTGCACATTTCATCTCTGTCAGACATGGTGTGATGACCGCATGGTAGATGTATCATTAACCGCCTGGATTAGTTATGTGGCACTGATTCACCTGGCGGTGGGAACATGGCTGTCAGATACAGCTAGAAAATCTTACATCCTATGCTCATACATGGCCCAGGGCAAACACACTACTATATGACCTTGGCCGTACATACTATAGTTGATAACCATCCCTGCAAATACCATCTGGCTAGCCATTGTCCCATGTGTATCACATGTGCAGCACAGGTGATACATGACAGAATGTTGAACTACTGTACAGTGCCGTGTAGATGTGTATGGCAAAACACATGCATGTTAAGGTTTCTGTGCGCATTTCTGCATTGTCACAGGTCATGTCCGTTAAGGCAGTGTATGCATTGATATGTGACATATACACAGCATCAAGGTCAACAGCATTAATGTGGACACATCCAGGCATGTGCTGATAGATAAGAACACCAGTACAGGCAAACAGACATGCCCACATCAAGACAGCATTCACATGGAGTATGAGCAATGTAATGAGGTGACACACATATATGGGGATAATATCCAATCCCCATTAGGTTCATAGGTTCATAGGTTCATACTAGGCTATCTGCCCTAGGGCATTTATAAGCCTAGCCAGAATGTGTTTGGCTTTCGCCACCCATTTTAAATTTATTTTGCTATGCCCTTTTTCGAGGTTAGTATACTGTGCCTCTGTCTAACAGTGACACAGAAGTGATACCCAAGGTAAACCTACAATCTCCCATCCACTCATCAAGATTCCTCTTGAAGAGAGTCAATGAGGGACTCTGCCTAACCTGGACTGGGATTTTATTCCAGAGTGAAGGGAGCCTCTGGGTTATGAATCTGTCCCTCCAGCATGTCCTATTTATTTCAGTGCTGAGGTTCAAGTCTCTCGGCGTAGCTCGATGGGATTTGGATTTTCTGAGGTGCAGCATGTCCATTAATTCGGGTTGGACATGGCTTTATCGTCAGGCACAGATCGCCTCTGAGCAGGCGGTATGCCACTGAGTAGAGCTGGAGTTTCTTTAACCGGGCAGCATATGGCATCTGTTTGAGCCCTTTGATCCTCTTGGTGAGGTACTTTTGGGGTCTTTCCAGTTGCTGCAGGTGTCTGGTAAGGTACATCCCAAAAGGGGCATTGTACTCAATTATGGGCCTGATGAGGGATAAGTAAAGAGGCACGATGACCTCCCCTGATCTAGATGTGAATCCCTTCATGATTAGGCGGGCTATATAAAATGTTTTTCTAACCACTTTGGCCACGTGGTTGTCAAATGAGAGATTGCTATCAACTTGGGTCCCCAAGTCCCTAATTACTTCTTCTGTACTTAATGGATTACCACCTATGTGGTAATTTGTGTGCACTTTGTTTTTGCCAAAAAGGATGACTATACACTTTTTGGCATTTAGCTTGAGGCCATGGCTCTGGCACCAGTTGTCTGTTTCTATGAGGCCCTTTTGCAGGATGCTTGTGTCAGCTGGAGAGTCAATTATGGCACCCAGTTTGCAGTCATCTGCGAACTTGGTCAGCCACAGTCCTTCCATGTTGGCCTGTACCTCCGAGAAATATATACCGAACAAGAGAGATCCCAAGACTGAGCCTTGTGGGACACCACTTGTAACTGGTTTGGAGTCTGACATGGCTCCAGCAATTCTAACCATGTGGGTTCTGTCCTTGAGCCAGTTTGCAATCCATCTAGTCACATATGGGTTTATATTTAAGCTGGTGAGCTTATCTATAATGCCCGAGTGGGTTATTGTATCGAAGGCTTTTGCGAGGTCCAGGTAGGCTGTGTGGACCACCTTCCCCTCGTCAATGGCCTTGGCGACTGTTTCAAAGAAATCAACCAGGTTTAAGAGGCAGGATCTGCCCTTAACAAAGCCGAACTGGGTAGGATCCAGTGTCTGTAGGTCCCCAATATCTTTATTTATGAGGTCCATGATGATCCTTTCCATAGCTTTGCAGACCAAGCTAGTCAGGCTTATGGGGTGATAGTTTCCAGGATCCGTTGAGGCACCACCTTTATGGAGAGGGACCACTGTTGCTGTACACCACTCTTTGGGCACATATCTTGTAGTAAGGCTGAGATTGAACAGTAGTTTTATGTTTGGGTTTAGCTCTTCTTGGAGTTCATGTAGGACGCAGCCCGGGACACCGTCTGGTCCCATTGATGCTGTGTTTTTCGCTTTGGAGAGGGCATTTCTTACCTGAGCATCTGAGATGTCAGGGGGGCAGCACTCTGCTGGGATAGATATTTTCCCTTTTGGTGGGGAGGGGGGGAGTTTGCGCTGAACCTGTCAGCTAGGATGTTGGCAATGTCTGTGGGTTCGGGTTAATTTTTGTCATTTTGGACTAATTCTGAGCATATCTGGGAATTACCACCCAGGTTCCTTACATAACTAAAGAAAGCCTTGTGATTATCCTTAGTGTCCTGTGCAATTTATCTCTCGAAGCTGGCCTTAGACAATTTTATGAGTGCCCGTAGTTTTTTGCTAATACTGATCAGTGATGCCTTCCCTTTTTGGGATTTTGCTCTATCATTTAGTAGCTTCCTCCTTCTATTGTATAGTTTGTTTATGGCTGGAGTCCACCAGACAGGACGTCTGCCTTTGGAGGATTGGGTCTTGGTTTTGTTTGGGATCGCATGATCCATGCATTCCTGAAGGTGTTCATAGAATGCGTTTATAAAGGATTCTGCGGTCTGGGCTGTATTTTCCACAGGCCCGGGGGTTTTGAAGGATTCCACCTCGGTTTTGAGGAGTGTGAAATTTGCTTTAGAGAAGTTTTTCACTGTGGTTTTCTGGGCAGGGGGTGGGGTCGGGATGTGCATATCCAGTGAGATTAGTTTATGGTCTGATCTTACCAGTGAGAGATACACTTCTGGTCTGGAGCATAGAGTCCCCATGTTGGTGATGATCAGGTCCAGTATATTTTCCCCTCTTGTGGGAGTGGTAACAAGTTGTTCCATAGCATTTGAGTTTATGAATTCTAGGAACCTTTGGGCTAGGGTGTTGGAGCTAGAGTAATGCTCCCAGTCTATGTTTGGGTAGTTGAAGTTGCCCAATATAATGGTGTTTGGAGAGACCTTCATATTTTCCAGTGTTCTCAGGAAGGCCGAGTGGGGTTCCTGGGTTTGGGAGGGTGGTCTGTAGCAGGCTATAATCTGGAAGGCAGTTTTACCCACTGTTAGTTGCACATGGATAGTCCCTGATGCTTCGTGCTTTGCCAACAACCTGGAGGTGTGGGTATGTTTGATGAATATCGATACTCCCCCTCCTTTTGTGGTTCAGTCCAAGTTTTGGGGCTGAAAAGCATGGTATGAGCTATAACCTGGTAGTGCTGGGGTGCTCTCGGGAGCCCTGAACCAGGTTTCTGTTACCGCACAGATATCAATGTTCTCCATGCTAAGGAGAGTTTCGAGTGCGTGCATCTTCGTTGGGTGTCACATGTGTGTGGCACAAACATGTCAGTGGTGTCAGTGTCATAAAGATTTGCAAAGACAACTGTTCATATGTACTAAATGTAATACACATGTTTGTGCAGTTGCACTCTGTGCATCTCTGAGATACTGTGACCTGTCTCCATCATTATGTCTTCCAGATATGCCTCGATCAAGACTGCCAGCTTAAAGCCGCTTAGAGGATGAGGCCCTCATACCTTACCTCCAAGATAACTATGAGGTATTGTTCAGCGATGTGCCACAGCATGCCCAGCAGTGTGATGACCTGTGGCAGGAACTTCGCAAGAGGGTTAATGATGTGGGTGGTCATAACCACACCTACCAGCAGGTGTGCAGACACTGCATGTACCTGATCAGACACGCGAAACAGCATGCAAATGCAATCACCAGGGAGCAAGGTACAACAGGTGGTGGGCCACCAACCTAGCCCCCACTCACACGTATTGAGGAGCTACTGGCCAACCTGGGGACACCATCAGAACAGCATCCACAAACCCTAGCTGCCATCGTGGAGATGGGTGTCTCCCAATCACTGAGCCTGGAGTTGCCTGGTACGTCACTACTGCACATATAACTATTATATCCCATTTAGTTGCATGTGTCACTGTACAATATGTAATGTAACATCATATGCAAGATATGTTTACACACATGCCGCATACTATAGTATGCTACCCTGTGTTTGCACACATGTGCATACTCCATAGTATATCCTATTGTACTGGCAAATGTGTTAACATGCACATTGCACCCTGTAGCTGTCATACAGTCATGGATAATGATCATACTGCTGTGTCACCCCTATATAGGTACCTCTGGTGTGTCGCAGAGACAGCAGGCCATTGCAGGTGAGACAGTTATAAGTATCAGGCATGTTAATGCACAGATCTATTCGCCATGTGTCCAGTTAACACATGTACACATAATGTATGGTCCGGTCACGATATACAGGTTGCATCTTTAATCAATCACACTGGCTGCCCATGTGCAATACATACAAACTAAATGAAACACCAACATGAAACCACAGAAACTGTCATTGCTAGTTGTGTGGACAGCTGTGCATACAATGGTGGAGGTGTTGTTCAATGTAGGAATATGTACTATACATCAGAACAACACATGTGGGGTATGCAAACCGTACTACACAGTGAGCTGGAGTATGGGCAGCCCACAGGATTCACCATTGTGGAATATGCCCCTGCAATGAGTGCACACATTGTGATGTGCCATCTGACATGTCCATGACATGTAGTGGTCCGGCTGCAACATTGTCTCACTATCCCATAAAACATACCCCACAAAACAAACATAAAACCCTTTGTCTGCATAACCCTGTGGATAGTGGAGTATCTGACATATATGGGTGTATGTCATATGGGAAAACACAGACATGTGAGATAGACGGCCATCACAAACATTTGGCCAACACATGTTCACACATGGCCATGGAGGATGGCCAGAGACATGTAGCAACACACAGTAGATGTGATGTGTTTGTGTGTACACCCTGTCGTACATTGGCTACACATGGTCCAACTATAGCGTTTGTTGAATGGTTATATAGCAGATGTGGAACACTGGACATCCTACAAGCCTGTGCATAGCTTGTGGAGGCGTCACTTAATTCGACCACATAAGATGTGTTGAACATCATGACTGTGTCACAGCATGACAGTAGTCACCTGTACAGCATCCACATACATACACAGAAACCACATCAGACCACAGATACAGTGCATTTCCCTTGCTGCTGTTGGACATCACTGTCAGCCATGCACCCTGGTACACAAATGTCATGTGGGACATGGTGTATTGACAAGTCTGCCATGTGTGGACATGGTTACCAGGCAGCTAAGAAATGTTAGCAGTTGTGCAGGGGTGTCATCCATATGTCCTTCGGTGACCTGTCACACATGACACATCATGGTTTAGTGTGTATACACCTCAGCGACGTGGGTCACAATCCACAGTATTTATGTATTGTGTATGCACACAGTCATGGCTATGCACTGTGTATGTAATCCACACTGTATAGCAATAGAGATGCCTCATGATTCCATGCAATGGCACTGTGTCTGTACTTCACACTGTATAGCAATATAGACGCCTCATAATACTCTTCAATGATCATGCACATCTGCTAAAAGTGCATTCTATCTGTAGGGCGTACAGACAACACTACAATGTGACACCGTTACACCGCTGTACATGTGTCAGGACACCATTGTGTCAAACATGTATGCATGTCAATGCACACGTCAGCAGACTACATGTCATACTACATGTTAATGTCAAGGTCATATGCCTCACATCAGTCATGTGTACTGTTAAACTGTGCTGGTCCACATGGTGTAACACAGGGATGCATGCTTACTACCATGATTGTGTGAAATGCATGGCTTCTGCTATGACACATGCTTGCTGTTGTGTGCAACCCAGGGATGTATGATAACTACCACTATTAATGTCTGAGCTGCATGCCGTCTGCTGTATCACATGCATGTTTCATGCCTTCTGTCAAATCACATGCATGGTGTGTGTGTGTGTGTGTGTGTGTGTGTGTGTGCGTGCGTGTGTCTGTGTGTGTGTGTCTGTGTGTGTGTCTGTGTGTGCGTCTGTGTGTGCGTCTATGTGTGTGTCTGTGTGTGTCTCTATTGTAATGTAGAGTCTTTGTTTGCCTTCACAGGTGATGTAGGTGCGTTACCCTCCTGTGGTCCATCTGATGTTAGTGTCCCCACAGACTCTAGCAGTGATGATGAACATATGCATGAGGTACAGGCAGGGTTGTCAGGGGCTGAATCTGTGCCATTGGTTGCCATTCCACCTATATCCCCCTCTTCCACTCACGCAGTTCTCATGCCAACACATACCCCATCACCAGTGGCCATAGAGGAAGGACAGTTAGCATGTGTTAGCTTGGAACAGGAATGTGTGGTGGCTACGGAAGGTATGTATTCACACCATGGTGTCAGTCAAATGACTGCAGATGTGCCACACAGGCATGTGGCCAGTGCTGCTCATAGTAAGACCTCTGGCTGACATTCACCTGCAGGACAGAGCGCAGCAGCTGGTGTCACCAGATGCATATTTCAGACTGTAATGGTGGCACAGGTACGTGCTGAATGGCAGAACAGAGAAGGGCAGAGGCTTCAGAGGGCTGCTATCTGTTCTTTAAATGACAACATCCAGGCATTGGCAAATGCTCAACAGCAGATTGCTGAAGGTTTGGACAGACGATTGGGTGACATAGTTGGAATCTTTGACAGTGGCACGACAATCCACGAGCGTGAGCTGTCTGTGCTGGAACATCTGGTAGGAGAGAGGTGTAGGGCACGTGGACGTAGGCCAGCTACACCACCTGGTGCAGGTCTACGTGAACGAGCTACCTCACATGCCCGCTCCCATAGTGCCAGTAGCAGCAGCAGTGCAGCTGGTGCTGCACTGTCCACACCAAGACACAGCAGACCACGTGAACGTGGCCCTAGATGGTCCCAATGGGGACACAGTTCCAGTGGACATGTGTCATCGGACAGTACCCAATCTGTACCTCTGCCTGGTAGTGCCCGTGCAACCCCTGGCAGGCACAGATCACGTGGCCATGGCCGGAAACAGTGAGCTGTAAATCCTGGTCTGTACAGTCTGGAGCTGTCAGTAATACCCCTGTGTAGGCCGTACACATGGCAGAACTGTGTGCACACATACACCCACACACCAGAAACATCTGTAGGGCACCGCAACACTCACATGCATAACAACCACACATGGCCAATTAGATCACAGGCCCTAACCCACACACATGATGTCATCCACTGGTGCAGCCTAGGCCCCTGGCAAACATTATCACCCTGTGCATATGATGATGCCTGTGCTGCATCCCTGTCATCCACACCATCGATGCAGGGACATGCTCATATGGTCTGATGCACAGGGTGAACAGAATAGGGAGATAAGTGTATATTACAATTGTTGTGTACTGTTGACATGCAGCAGACATACCATGTAGTACAGGTTTAGAATGCATTGTTTTATGTTCACAGTATGTGTCTTGGTAACAACAGTAACAGCATGTTGGTAATGATGCCCTGCTTCCCTCCTTAAGGTCTAATTGCATGTGCCATTAAGTACCAGTGTTTGCAGTTTCCCATGTGTAAATGTGGACTACTCACAGGCATGTATGGCAATACCAGCATGCTATACGTAGCTTCAACCTCACTGTTAGAAAGGCTGACATTCGAAAGATGTCTACACTTCTACTGATCCAGGAGCATGTGAGCTGTGTACTAAGCTACAGTGGCTAGAGACATGATATCCATACTGGGTAACATCACAGGTACAGTTACATGGTGCGGGGAGTTTACATAGTGATCTAGCTGATGTCAAGGGTAGAGGCCAGTTGATAACATGAGGCCTCACTGTGTAGCAGTAATACACATTCACATTACAGGATGAGAACACACAACTGCACACACACACACACACACACACACACACACACACACACACACACACACGTATTTGCAGACATGTATTCAGACACAGTAACATGCCCACACTCACGGGGTCAACGACACTGTAACACACACACACACACACACACACACACACACACACACACACACACACACACACACACACACACACACTTGATAGTGTTGAGGTGAGGACCCCTGCCTATGTGGTAATCACCATTATAGTACTGTGCACCCACATGACGTGACACAGAGAATGAACATGTACAGGTAGTCAGTAATGCCTAGGACCGACCGCATCAACAGGGTAGTAGATTGCATCACCTGGAGGGGTTAGGGGTCATATCTGTTCACTATGGTAGCATACATCCTCACTCCATGGACCAGACAGCCATACATACATACACACACACACTGTGGAGTCCACAATTGAATTCACCTATGTCATTCACATACAGATAGCTAACATGTGTGTGATACAAACACCACCCCTGCCTATGTCTTGCTTTATACACTGCAGTATGTACAGATCTTTACAACAGTGTACAGGGGTGTGTAACAATTGGGATGTATTCCCCACCATACGTGGCATATATGGACACACAAGCAAACACACATGGCAGTACTGTGAATCAAACACCTGCTATCTTATGATACATATGACAGACATGCAGCAGTATTGCCCGCATTACAATGTGTACCGACGCTACCTTCGGCAATTGTGCTGCTATATGCACAGTGGAGGTCTTAAGTGTTACAGGTGTCAAGTGATTTATAGTCAGTGACACTCTGACTACTGTGTAGGTTGTATGTCTTCACCTTCAATTAACAGAAACATATCTTAGTGTTTGCCCATGTTATGGTAAGACGGCTTGTGACACACCTGTGAGCTGTCTTCAGCAACCATCCATCTGCAAAGTTCGCCCACTACTTTATGTACACACATCCATCCATACCTGATGTACATCTTACCATACTGTCAGTATTTCACCATATACAGGTGTCAAGTGATGGGACTGCATTGCAGCTGCATGTTGTAGTAAGACAAAGATCAACTGCAAACATCAGCTACTGCACACGCATGGTAGCTGAATGCATACCACTACATGTACATGTGTGTAGGTCCTACATTCCTGTCATTTAGCCATGTTTGTAGGCATTGCAATTGGTGGACATGTGTGATGACATACATGACACATGGACTGTTTAATGATATGATAGTTGTCATGGGTAACCAGTACAGAGGGAATGTTAACTCAGTCAACATTGCTATCACACCTTATGTACTGTTAGCATTCAACAGCCATGGACCTACCTTCCATGTGCATGTGGGTAATTGCTGTAGCCACTTGTCTGCAGGAAGGACAGCAACAGCTTCGCTATATACATATGTGTTGTGTGTGTGGGGCATGTACATATCCACGGCAGCTACATGTATGTCATATCCAAACATGAGTGTGTTTACTGGTGTACAGCAACAGTTATCTGTTACAGCTGTATATAACCCAGGGCCCTGTTATGTGTACAGCCGACCTGGTTATGAACAGTGGTATCATTGCATTGCATAACACATGATGGAACTGTGTCAGTACATGGGTAGTCTGCACAGTTGCTGTAGAGCTAGGTACAGTCCACTGGTCATGAGTAACATGGTGTTGTACTAATGTATGTTCTGCCACATGTATGGATGTGTGTTGCTGGTCCAAGGACATGGTGATGTCTGAGGGCTACATCCTAGAATGTGTCTTTTGACACTGTGATCTGCACCTGACACATCTGTGATGGCTTTTGAGAATGTACTGGTCAGTACATGTGAGTGGCCTTCATGTACGTGGGGACATTACCACCTGGAGCTGTTCGTAATGGTGTTATGGCCCACATGTCTGTATCTGAGGTATACGGTGGTAGTGCTATTGTGCACGACTGAGCCTTATGCCAGGTGTTCCTCACTGCACAGATGTCAGTATTCCCAATTGTTGGATCTAGATTGGGAGCTGTGATTATGAACGCTACACATCTAGCACTGTTTAGCATACACATACAATGCAATTTTCCTCTAGGTGTCAGGGTGTTTACCTGGTCTCAGGACATTCGTCTGTGAATGGTACTATATGGGCAAAGTAGCCACTCCTGGCAGGACATCACCATGGGTGGTATTAGTGTGCCAGGTTTAGATTGGTACAGCTAAGGTGATGGACAGCAGCAGACGTTGTGTAGAAGACCGGTGTCAGATATATGTAATGCAGCGTTCATGCTAACAGTGACGACTATCGACACACTGTGCCCTTCCGTGTTTAGAGTCAGAGTGCATACAAGACAGCCCTTTGCTACTAAATGTGTGAGCATGCCCAGTATGCCATTGTGTAGATGGACACATAGTGCATTCCAAACGGACATGTGCTACTAAGTGTGTGAGCATGCCCAGTTACACCTTGTGTCAGTTATGTGCCTCTATGTGTATGGGCATGACCATTGTAATCCTGTATAGTGATAGTGGTCACCCAGGCAACCGATGGCCATACCCCACTTCAGGATGGATTCCTATATTGAACACACTGGTTCACAGGTATGTACACTGTAACTGCCAGCATCCATGTCGATGTCCGCATTCCTAGAAGGTCATATTGACTGTCTTGAAAGGTGTAGTGTCTGTGGCGCGTCTCATATCTATGTAGTGTTGTAATAGTGGTCCGTAGATATGCAGTTGTCCTGCTCACACCACTAGCATGTGTTTGTCTCCATCTGCCTTGGGAGAGTAATATGCTTTTAGACTGCTCACACTCCATACAATCCCTATCAGCATCTGTTCCATTGCTGATGATGTCACCCACCTAGAAGTATGCCTCTGGGAGTGCTGTGATACAGTAATCTCGGTAGCATGTTCTGTAACTGCATAATGCTGTAGTGTGATAAGGTAGGTAGGTCTATGTTCTAATCCCAGCCATGCCAATTGTGTGTGTGTGTTTCCATCTGCCTGGGGACAGAGTAATGCTTTTAGACTGCTCACTCTCCATACAATCCCTGTCGGTGTCTTTTCCATTGCTGATGATGTCACCCACCTAGAAGTATGCCTCTGAGAGTGCTGTGATCCAGTAATCTCGGTAGTGTGTTCTGTAACTGCATAATGCTGTAGTGTTAAGGTAGTTAGGTCTATGTTCTAATCCCAGCCATGCTAATTGTGCATGTGTGTTTCCATCTGCCTGGGGACAGAGTAATGCTTTTAGACTGCCCACTCTCCATACAAACCCTATTGGCATCTTTTCCATTGCTGATGATGTCACCCACCTAGAAGTATGCCTCTGGGAATGCTGTGATCCCGTAATCTCAGTAGCACATTCTGTAACTGCATAATGCTGTAGTGTGATAAGGTAGTTAGGTCTATGTTCTGATCCCAGCCCTGACAATTGTGTGTGTGTGTGTGTGTGTGTGTTTCCAGCTGCCTGGATACAGAGTAATGCTTTTAGACTGCTCACTCTCCATACAATCCCTATCGGCATCTTTTCCATTGCTGATGATGTCACCCACCTAGAAGTATGCCTCTGGGAGTGCTGTGATCCAGTAACCTCTGTAGCATGTTCTGTAACTGCATAATGCTGTAGTGTGATAGAATAGTCAGGTAGGTGTTCTATTCCAAGGGATGACAGATGTGTGTGTTTGGCAGTCATATCCTATGCGTTGGTATGTGTGAGTGGCTAGCTCCAGGATGTGTTGAGCGTGTTTTGTTGTTTTCCTATATATTGTCCACAAATGTCACAATCGCCTAAGAGACTGGGTTGGCAAGACATACACATACATTCGCCAATAGGTCTGGTGAGTAAATGTCAGCAGCTCTACTCTTACCCTTAATACAGTCTGACTCATGTGATGCAACAAAACACACTTGCCTTGATAGTAACAGCAGTACATAATGCAGGAGGCACATGTGGTTTCCTTTTCATTCTTGTCTAATGCTTTGGTGTCATGTGGTCTGCTGTTGTGATATATATTGTATATCTACATATGTGTGTGTATATGTATATGTGTGTGTGTGTGTGTGTGTGTGTGTGTGTGTGTGTGTGTGTGTGTGTGTGTGTGTGTATATATATATATATATATATATATATATATATATATATATATATATATATGTGGACATTAGCACACATAAATCTACACGATGGAATACATGTCTTGTACTATTGAATGCCTGTGCTGGATGATCTGTAAATGATCATGTCAGATGTATGTATATCTGCCATGGCATAGTGGTAAAGCACATCGTCTGTGGTGTGCAGGGTCCCGAGTTCTAGTCATGTAGAGACCGGTTATTGTGTTGCTGGGAAGAACAAGGGACATCGAATACAGTGATAGTAAGGCACCTTTAACCAGTTGTGTGCGGATCTGCGTGACAGTAAGCAGTGGTTATTATTTTGGAGGCTCAGTATGGGTCATATAACTATGCATTAGAAGACAATACTATGCAAATGAGGTTGAAAAGGGTGAATCCCGTTTATCCCCAGAGTGTGATGCAGATCCCAAGAGTGTATGTGTATAGATAGCTGGGTGCAGGACTCGAATATAGGTGAAAGCATGGGAGGGTGTCAGGCGTACTGTACGTACATTGAAGCCCTGGGTCTCGGGATTGCTCCTGCCTTAGCATGCCTAAGCTAGGGGTGTGTCTATACCTGCCTAGTGAAATTGGGAAGGACAACAGCAGTAGTGGAGTAGTCAAGGTGAACAAGCTGCGCAAACAGGTGATAATTAGCACAATCAGCAGATTACATGCCCAGCCCAGCCTAGAACACTATAGTCAAGTGAGCAAGCACAATACACACAGGTTTTTTTCCACACTCTACACCACCGGTGTATACATGCGGGGACATTTCTCAAAATAATCCAACCAAATGAGAAGGGCTGCAGTAGGCAACATAGACCAACATGTGCAGGAGGATGAGGGTGGTGAGGATGTGAATGCTGCTGAACAACCCTCAGTGAGGAGACAAAGAAGACTTTACAGACCCAGGGTAACCTACCAGGGGCTACATGAGCTGGAGGTAGTGGAGCGCTATGGAGTGGACAGAGACCTCCTATAGCAGATTGTTGAGCTGTGCCAGCCACACCTGACACATTGAACAGGACGAGGGAAACCCATCCCAGTGGATACCAAGGCATGTGTAGGGCTAGGTATACTGGCCACAGGTACCTCCCAAAGCACAACTGGGGATAATATGGGGATCTCACAGGCATCTGCATCCAGAGTATTGCACCAGTTCCTAGATGCCATGTCACCACATGCCAGTGAGCACGTACATGTCCTCAACACATGTGAGGTGTTGACCAGCAATATGCGTCTCTTCCACCAAGTGGCAGACTACCCTGGGGTAGTGGGTGCTATAGCCTGCATGCACATATGCATCAAAGCACCACCCGGTGAGCAGGGTAGGGCCCACATCAACCGCAGGGTCATCCCCTCCATCAACTGCTAGGTCATATGCGATGGCCAGGGCATTATACTGAATGTGTGTGCTGGCTGCCCTAGAAGCTATGACAATTCTGATATATGGCATCTGACGCAGCTGTACCACACCTTTGCCAATATGGACATCCCCTACAGTCACCTTGTGGGGGATGCTGAGTAACCACTGGAGCCGTGGCTGATGACACCCATCAGCAATGCACACACACCTAAACAACTACGCCATAATAAGGCACACGCATATGCAAGACATATAATTGAGCGTGTGTTTGGGATGCTCAGGTCATGGTTCCGGTGTCTGGACACATCCGGTGGAGCCTTGCAGTATTCACCAGCTACATGCACCCAAATTGTTATGGTATGTGCTATGCTACACAATATGATCCTGTGGAAACAGTTGCAGCAGGAACCGCATGGGGCAGGGCCACACATCCCTTCCACCAATGCCAAGGCCTGTACAGGCACAGTGTGACTCGGAGGAGGAACTACCTGAGCTGGACCTAGTAGGTGAAAGGAGGCACAGTATGACCTGCCCTTGGCAAAGAGGCAACACATGGCATATGCACCGACACAGTAGGTACCCAGGGAATTTCACCCTCTCTGACTCACACAGACAGTAAAAGGGATGCCAGACATGACACTACCTGTGCTTAGCCATGTATAGGAAGTGCACTGTGTGCATCTGACATAGGCAGCCCTCCAGCACCATCCTCAGGTCTGGCACACCCACAAGGCAAGTCAATCAACCTACCAATTGGCAGTTGTATTAGAATGTGTTTTTACCTGTAGCTATGGTATGGATGTGAGCATGCAAGGGAATTTGGTGGCCGAATGTTAGGGCAGCGGACAATACATGTCCATAGTGGCACCATGACATCCATAGCACATACCGGGGTCACAGTAGTAGCCAGTAGTACACAGGGTGTCCTAACCCACTGCAGGTTATGGGCTGAACATCATGTGTGTCCATACAGCCCACACAAGTCTCAAACAGCTGGACAGGTGTAGACCAATACAGACAAATGCTATACAATGGCCTCTGGATATTTCCAATGGATGGCCCTACCCCCCCTCAACAGACACACACACAGACTACAGCAGGCCAGGCAGTTGGATGTAGGTTGTGAAGGCTAGGACATCTGAAACCACTATGCTGGTAATTAAAGCTAGGATCTGAATTACACTGGTATGCCTCTAGCCAGCACATTAGGTAGGTTCACACACTGAAATGGAGTACCTGGCATACCAGTACAGTAGTAGCAAAAGTGTACAACTGTCAGCTGTGGCCCCCTTCCAACATACACATGAAAAAGTCATGTGCGCCACCCCCGGTGCTGTGTAGGAATGTGGATACAGTTGGATGTCCCCCCACGCTATGCAGAAATATAGCGACAGTCAATGCCACATGACCGATGGATACCCTAAAGACACAGCATGCCACCTGTCAGTGTACAACTCAGGGGTCGGCACCACAGTACTGACTACCTGGATATGTAACACATGCGATCCAGTTGACCATACTGGGCATGCTCAAACACATGAAGTTATGATGGTAATGTCAGTCGACAACATGCGTAACGGTCATACTGGGCATGCTCACAAACTTAAACACAAGACGGACAGGTCTGCAAACACCAGATTTGGCAAGGAAACACATACCCACAGCCAGTAGAAAATTGACTACTCCACCGGTTTGCATAAGTTAAGATTATACTTGTAGCATTATAGTTGCTAATACTGTTTCCTATAACATCTAGGTGTTTCAGATACAACAAAATCATTTTATGCAACCAGTACAGACAATATATGGACTCTTTTCCCGAAATCACAGTCCATGTGCCATAACATACATTTTGCAGGACACAACTGCCCAGAGTGGAGTGCCCCTCACAAAGGTGAACAGGTGGTAACCCCAAACTATTATGCTATCATCTACCTAAGGTGGTCAGCGGAATATGCGCTTTCCGTCACTAGCAGACCTCACATACAAATGTGGGAGAATGAACACTGTATCAGGGACACTGCATAACACCCTCAGGGACACATTTAGATGATTGGTTCTATTAACCTGACACATTGACAGTCACAGGGCATATGTATTCATTCATATTTGTCAAGATATATGCTGTTTATGACTCATACATGTTGTCATTAGTCATTAAGTGTATTCCGCCACCTGTCCACCTAATATCACTAGTTCTCGAAGGGTTTAGTTAGGACTGTGTTACATTCTGATTCAGAATCATGGACGTCCATGATAATCGGGTACAGGGCACTGATATATTCCCTATGTGTTCCCCCAATGGTTTACAGACTATCCAGTAGATATGCTCTTCAGGTTTGGGAGGCATGAGCATCTGCAGTGCCCACATAGGAATATTAATTACTTCCACTGGGCGGGCATAATACATCTCTGCCAACCAACACCTGCACACTTAGGCCCATTATTGCATACCCATGATTCACCTACCTGACACCCCTCTACAGCACTCATGACACATACTTACTGTGAGCGCAGCTGGGGTGTGAACACACCCCTACACACTGCCCACTCTCCTCGTCTCGGGACACATGTACTTTTTGTCAAACCATTTGTTATCAGACTTGCACAACCTACTGTTCCGTGTACGGCTACATCCTGGTCACATCAATCATTATAGGTTGCCTAACAGAGTAATTTTTGGTGTCCCACAAGGGACTCCATGATCCATGTTTAAAGTGTAGACCTTGCAGATCTCTCTCACTGGTACTTTTCTGCCAGTGGTCTGGAAAGCAGCGGTGTATTTACCTTTCTTGCATGTTTGTATGTCTCACTGGCCTAGCTGGGGTGGTGTGGGAGGTAGATGTTAGTTGATTGGACCTCCCACTAACATATGCCCGGTCATATATATATATATATATATATATATATATATATATATATATATATATATATGTATATCTTTGTGTGTATATGTGTATATATATATATATATATATATATATATATATATATATATATATATATATATATATATGTATATATGTTGTCATTAGTCATTATGTGTATTCCGCCACCTGTCCACCTAATATCACTAGTTCTGGAAGGGTTTAGTTAGGACTGTGTTACATTCTGATTCGTAATCACAGACGTCTATGATAATCGTCGGGTACTGGGCACTGATATATTCCCTATGTGTTCCCCTAGTGCTTTCTGGACTATCCTGTAGATATGCTCTTCAGGTTTGGGAGGTATGAGTGGGCCTAATACATCTCTGCCAACCAACAACTGCACACTTAGGCCCATTATTGCATATCCATGATTCACCTGCCTGACACCCCTCTACAGCACTCATGACAAATACTTACTGTGAGCGCAGCTGGGGTATGAACACGCCCCTACACACTGCCCACTCTCCCTGTCTCGGGACACATGTACATTTTGTCAACCCATCTGTTATTACACTTGCACAACCTACTGTTTCATGTACAGCTACATCCTGCTCACGTCGATTACCACGGGTTTGCCTGTATGACAAATTTTTGGTGTCCCGCAAGGGACCCCATTATCCATGTTTAAAGTGTAGACCTTGCAGATCTCTCTCACTGGTACTTTCCTGCTGGTGGTCTGGAAAGCAGTGGTGTATTTACCTTTATTGTGTGTCTGTATGTCTGACTGGCCTAGCTGGGCGGTGTGGGAGGTAAACGTTTGTTTATTGGGCCTCCCAGTAACATATGCCCGGTCTGAACATATGTTACCCATAATTGCTGTAACGTTACCTAGTTATGTACATGTGTATATCTACAATGACACATATATATATATATATATATATATATATATATATATATATATATATATTTTTTGTATATGTATATATATATATGTGTATATATATATATATATATATATATATATATATATATATATATATATATATATATATATATATATATATATATGTGTGTGTACATCTGTGTGTCTGTTGACCAGTACATTTCCTGGACATACGCACGTACACATGCGTATTGGGTTTTATCTCTGCTTCAACAGCATACTATTGCCTTAATCATTATGACACCGACACTTCACTCCGGTTAACTTGTAATCGGTATTTAACACGTTTTACAGCGGACAGATGTCACAATTTGTTCATGTACGGAGTACCAATGATAATTATGATGTGATACAGTGTCATTTGACCTGTTCCTCATCTGCACAGCCTATTATTCCTGCTACTGTATTTGTTTCTGTGCACATTCATATTATTTATGTCAATAAATGGAATGCATGTGTTACAGAGAATGTACTTCAACATATTGATGTCTGCATGTGCGTATGCATATATACCTATTATGTACTAGCTGACCTACATGGGCCACTCCATTGGAACTGGCGCAAGCAACCCTGGCACTCCTGTTTCCATAATCGCATATCCATAGTTTCTCCACTCCACCTGGGTTGAGTTTCCATGCGTAACAGCCATTATCCACCTGATATCACAGCCATGACACACCTTTACACATTGCCCTCTCCAGAGCAATTGGGGCCCTACACACATTTTGAACCGCCTCGTGTATTCACAGGGTCACCCGCCATTTATATTTGCACATACGTGCCTTTCCTGGTGTTATGGATTATGGCCATTTGTGGGTTACAAGTGTAGGTGGTCACAACATGAACTACATTCCGTCTGTGTGTAATGTTGACGTAGCAGTTCACCGATATTATGGCCACTGGTATAACCCTGCCTCTGGTGTGAATAGCAATGCTCTACTCACTCTTGGGCAACTTTATCAGACATACGCTGCAAGCACTATATAATACCTTAGTTGCTCTAGATTCCCTTCACAACCCTTGTGTATGCTTTATTCTTTCAGCGTTCATTCTTACAGTATGTGTACATATATATATATATATATATATATATATATATATATATATATATGTATATATATAGGTTCATAGGTTCATACTGGGCTATCTGCCCTAGGGCATTTATAAGCCTAGCCAGAGTGTGTTTGGCTTTCGCCACCCATTTTAAATTAATTTTGCTATGCTCTTTTTCGAGGTTAGTATACTGTGCCTCTGTCTAACAGTGACACAGAAGTGATACCTGGGGTAAACCTACGATCTGTTTGAGCCCTTTGATCCTCTTGGTGAGGTACTTTTGGGGTCTTTCCAGTTGCTGCAGATGACTACAAACTGGGCGCCATAATTGATACTCCAGTGGACACAAACATCCTTCAGAGAGGCCTCATAGAAACGGATAATTGGTGCCAGAGCCATGGCCTTAAGCTAAACGCCAAAAAATGTATAGTCATACCCTTTGGGAAAAACAAGGTACCGACAAATTACCACATAGGCGGTAATCCATTAATTACGGAAGAGGTAATCAGGGACCTAGGGACCCAGGTTGACAGTAACCTCTCATTTGACACTCACATTGCCAAAGTGGTTAGGAAGACCTTCTATATTGCCCACCTTATCATGAAGGGTTTCACATCTAGATCAAGAGAGGTCATTGTGCCCCTGTACTCTTCTCTTATCAGGCCAATGATTGAGTACAATGCACCGTTTGGGATGTATCTCACCCGACACCTGCAGCAGTTGGAAAGACCCCAAAAGTTCCTCACCAAGAGGATAAAGGGTCTTAAACATATGTCATATGCTGCCCGACTGAAAAAACTCCAGCTCTATTCAGTCGCATACCGCCTACTCACAGGTGATCTGTGCCTGACGTACAAGGCCATGTCCAATCCTGAATTAATGGACATGCTCCACCTCAGAAAATCCAAATCCATCAGAGCCACGAGAACAAGTGACTTAAACCTCAACACAGAAATAAATAGAACGTGCTGGAGGGACAGATTCATAACCCAGAGGCTCCCTACACTCTGGAACAGAATCCCAGTCCATGTTAGGCAGAGCCCCTCACTGACTCTATTCAAGAGAAATCTCGACGAGTGGATGGGAGATCGTAGGTTTACCCCGGTGGTCATCTCTGTGTCACTACTAGACAGAGGCATAGTAAACTAAACCCTAAAAGGGCATAGTATTCTCATCCTAAGGGGTGGTGTAAGCCACATACACTCTGGCTAGGCTTATAAATGCCCTAGGGCAGATAGCCTAGTATGAACCTATGAACCTATGAACCTATCTCCCATCCACTCATCAAGATTCCTCTTGAAGACAGTCAGTGAGGGACTCTGCCTAACCTGGACTGGGATTTTATTCCAGAGTGAAGGGAGCCTCTGGGTTATGAATCTGTCCCTCCAGCATGTCCTATTTATTTCAGTGCTGAGGTTCAAGTCTCTCGAGCGCATAGCTCGATGGGATTTGGATTTTCTGAGGTGCAGCATGTCCATTAATTCCGGGTTGGACATGGCTTCATACATCAGGCACAGATCGCCTCTGAGCAGGCGGTATGCCACTGAGTAGAGCTGGAGTTTCTTTAACTGGGCAGCATATGGCATCTGTTTGAGCCCTTTGATCCTCTTGGTGAGGTACTTTTGGGGTCTTTCCAGTTGCTGCAGGTGTCTGATAAGGTACATCCCAAAAGGGGCACTGTACTCAATTATGGGCCTGATGAGGGATGAGTAAAGAGGCACGATGACCTCCCCTGATCTAGATGTGAATCCCTTCATGATTAGGTGGGCGATATAAAATGTTTTTCTAACCACATTGGCCACGTGGTTGTCAAATGAGAGATTGCTATCAACTTGGGTCCCCAGGTCCCTAAGGACTTCTTCTGTACTTAATGGATTACCACCTATGTGGTAATTTGTGTGCACTTTGTTTTTGCAAAAGGGGATGACTATACACTTTTTGGCGTTTAGCTTGAGGCCAGGGCTCTGGCACCAGTTGTCTGTTTCTGTGAGGCCCTTTTGGAGGATGCTTGTGTCAGTTGGAGAGTCAATTATGGCACCCAGTTTTCAGTCATCTGCGAACTTGGTCAGCCACAGTCCTTCCGTGTTGGCCTGTACCTCCGAGAAATATATACCGAACAAGAGAGGTCCCAGGACTGAGCCTTGTGTGACTCCACTTGTAACTGGTTTGGAGTCTGACATGGCTCCAGCAATTCTAACCATGTGGATTCTGTCCTTGAGCCAGTTTGCAATCCATCTAGTGACATAGGGGTTTATATTTAAGCTGGTGAGCTTATCTATAATGCCCGAGTGGGGTATTGTATCGAAGGCTTTTGCAAGGTCCAGGTAGGCTGTGTGGACCACCTTCCTCTCGTCAATGGCCTTGGTGACTGTTTCAAAGAAATAAACCAGGTTTAAGAGGCAGGATCTGCCCTTAACAAAGCCGAACTGGGTAGGATCCAGTGTCTGTAGGTCCCCAATATATTTATTTATGAGGTCCATGATGATCCTTTCCATAGCTTTGCAGACCAAGCCAGTCAGGCTTATGGGGCGATAGTTTCCAGGATCCGTTGAGGCACAACTTTTGTGGAGAGGGACCACTGTTGCTGTACACCACTCTTTGGGTACATATCCTGTAGTAAGGCTGAGAATGAACAGTAGTTTTATGTTTGGGTTTAGCTCTTCTTGGAGTTCATGTAGGATGCAGCCCGGGACACCGTCTGGTCCCATTGATGCTGTGTTTTTTGCTTTGGAGAGGGCGGCTCTTACCTGAGCATCTGAGATGTCAGGGGGGCAGCACTCTGCTGGGATAGATATGTGCCCTTTTGGTGGGGAGGGGGGGGGATTTTGCACTGAACCTGTCAGCTAGGATGTTGGCAATGTCTGTGGGTTCGGTGTATTTTTTGTCATTTTAGACTAATTCTGAGCATATCTGGGAATTCCCACCCAGGTTCCTAACATAACTAAAGAAAGCCTTGTGATTATCCTTAGTGTCCTGTGCAGTTTTTCTCTCGAAGCTGGCCTTAGATGATTTTATGAATGCCCGTAGTTTTTTGCTAATACTAATCATAGATGCCTTCCCTTTTTGGGATTTTGCTCTATCATGTAGTTACTTCCTCCTTCTATTGTATAGTTTGTTTATGGCTGGGGTCCACCAGACAGGACGTCTGCCTTTGGAGGATCGGGTCTTGGTTTCATTTGGGATTGCATGATCCATGCATTCCTGAAGGTGTTCATAGAATGCGTTTATAAACGATTTGGATTTTGCGGTCTGGGACGTATTTTCCACAGGCCCGGGGGCTTTGAAGGATTCCACCTTGGTTTTGAGGAGTGTGAAATATGCTTTAGAGAAGTTTTTCACTGTGGTTTTCAGGGCAGGGTGTGGAGTCGGGATGTGAATATCCAGTGAGATTAGTTTATGGTCTGATCTTACCAGTGAGGGATAATCTTCTGGTCTGGAGCATAGAGTCCCCATGTTGGTGATGATCAGGTCCAGTATCTTTTCCCCTCTTGTGGGAGTGGTAACAAGTTGTTCCATAGCATTTGAGTTTATAAATTCTAGGAACGTTTGGGCTAGGGTTTTGGAGCTAGAGTAATGCTCCCAGTCTATGTTTGGGTAGTTGAAGTCGCCCAATATAATGGTGTATGGAGAGATTTTCATATTTTCCAGTGTTCTCAGGAAGGCCGAGTGGGGTTCCTGGGTTTGGGAGGGTGGTCTGTAGCAGGCTATAAACTGGAAGGCAGTTTTACCCACTGTTAGTTGCACATGGATAGTCTCTGATGCTTCATGCTGTGCCACCAACCTGGAAGTGTGGGTATCTTTGACGAATATTGATACTCCCCCTCCTTTTGTGGTTTGGTCAAAGTTTTGGGGCCGAAAAGCATGGTATGAGGTATAACCTGGTAGTGCTGGGGTGCTCTCGGGAGCCTTGAACCAGGTTTCTGTTACTGCACAGATATCGATGTTCTCCATGCTAAGGAGAGTTTTGAGTGCGTGCATCTTGAGGTTTAGACTTCTGGAGTTGAGTAGCATTACTCTTAGTTTCTTATCCCTTGTGATACCTATGGAGGTGGGTTTGTCTTTTGAGCCTTGCCTATAAAAGGCACTATGGGGGTAGCAAGAGCCTTTGCCAATATCCGAAAGCCCAGGGGTGACAGGTGCAAGCCGTCCCTAGCGAAGCATCGTGGCTTGTCGAGCATGTCATCCCAGGCTGACAGGCATTGGATCCCCTTTGAATGACACCAATACTTAAGCCATTTGTTGAAATTGATCATCTTGTCTTCATATTGTGGCATCATTCTTGGTGAGGGTAAGATGCTACTCAAGGTCAGGGTCATACTGGCCTGGGCTACATGCTCAGAGAGCTCCTCTATGTCTCTTTTCATGTAGTCCAGGGAGGTATGTCTCAGGTCATTCACACCAGCATGGACAATGACTGAGTCATATTTGTACTTGCCTTGGAGTGACCTGAGTGCTTGTGTTATGTGGCGGATCCTAGCGCCCGACAGGCAGCTCACCGTGACCTTCTTCTTGTTCAGCCTGATGAGCGGGACGTCAGTGTGCCTGATGATAGAGTCACCTTTTACAAGTGTATCAGGTGTGTTGTTTAGCCTTAAGGGCTGTGACTGTTCGGCACACTGGCTTTGTGAGCTATGTGTTGCACGTGATTTGTTTTGGGGTAGCGGTTGCTTGGGTGTCTGCTTTGGAGGTCTCTGCTGCTTAGGCAGATTTTTTATTTAGAGCCTCCAAGTATGTTTTTGTGTGTTTATGTGTTTGGTTTGCTGTCGTGGTAGGTCTATGTGAGACTGGAATTGGAGTGAGTGTGGTTTCCTTCTCCTCCTGACTGGTTTCGCCAGTACTGAGTTGAAAGAGCTTAGCCTCCAGTATGGCTGTATGGTTGCATCTCTCACATGTGTTGGAATTTGTTGGGAGGAGGAGAGGGTTATCTGTGTACATGAGGCAGTTGTAACATTGCCTCAAGATTCCCAGATTCACCAGCTGGACCGGATAGGAGATTGACAACTGACCTTTGGATATGCTAGAATAGTACTGGGAATTCCTTTATAATTGAAAAAAAAGGGCCAATGGGGAACAAGGTACTCAAGGGGAGTTTGTGAGTGTGTAGTGCTTTTAATTTTTTAGTGCTGACTTATATAATTGCTTTAGTGAGCAAGTGCCAGGTAACTTAAATGCAATGTGTTACAGGTAACTTACATGCAAAAACGACAAACAGTAACTTTCTTTCAAGTGAAACAAGGAAATAAGTACAGTAAGCAATGCAGATATCACTAGGGATCCACAGAAGCACTGAAAAGCCACGTTTTAAGTGGAATTAGCATTTCAGGGAAATAACAAGCAAACAAACAACAAGCATACAAACAAAGCTAGATTCAGCAGGCCTGGATCTAGTCTATGCTACAGCAAACAAGGTGTACCAATTTCAGTAAGAAACAGTTCAAATATGCAGGCACTATAAGCCTTTAACCAGAAATTCCCAGCTCAGAAGGGCAGAGACCAGCCTCTCCTCCCACAAGAGTCCAGACCACAATATTTCTTTATTTTATGTCTGTGGATATATATCTATACACACACACACACACACACACACACACACACACACACACACACACACACATATATATATATATATATATATATATATATGTGTGTGTGTGTGTGTGTGTGTGTGTGTGTGTATATATATATATATATATGTATATATATATATATATATATATATATATATATATATATATACATGTATATAAGTTACATCTGTACATAACAACATACATTTGCTATGCTGGGAGCTGCTTACACCCACACAGGTGCACTCGCATATGCTTACTGTGAGTTGTATATGTTTGCTGCCACTTCTTTGTGCTTATGTATGCCTTATTCATTATGACAGTACCACTTTGATTGAAGGAATCCAGTTAATGGCCCCATGCAAAACACACGTTCACCTTTACATGTTTAAATGTTGGCTTTGCAGCACAGAGGCATTTATTACACAAGAAAATGATATGTGCTATAGTCGTACTTGAACCGGGAATGCCTTTACGTTAGGCGGATGCTCTAACCACTACACTATTGATGTTCTGTTTCATTTATATGTATACCCATGGTTCATACCTACCCTAACATATGCCTCACCGCTTCACTTACACAGCAGGCATCCATTCTCCTGCTAGGAAAACCACAGTACTACACATGCGACATTCCCTATTCCCTACTGCTCTGGACCCATGCTGCATGTTTACACACTCTAAGGATATTCAGAACTGGGTATGTGCCTGTGATGTTTCTGTACATGTGATCGCACATTTTAATATTCATTTGTTTCATATGTTTGTGTGATTGTGTTCTATAGTATGGCCTGTCAGCTTGTATTGCGGATGTGTATGTTTGTTCTTTGTGTTTCTTTCTGATTCACCCATTGCTCCCTCATACACCTCCATTTCACCTATTGTGCATCCAACACAGTCTTGCCTTTGTGGATTATTACATTACCCATCTCCCCCACACCCGTATTCCACACACTCCATCCATCCCTTCTTTAGTTGATGGCCCATGGCACGGTCAAGGGAACACATTGCATACACTACATATCTCTGGTACCTGTATGGTTGTGAGGACTACCCTAGCTTTTTCACCTTCCACATGCTGTACATCACGCACATAAGTACATGCAAATACTTATCTTTCATGACATGGAAGGTATACCTGGGTGATACCCATTCATCTTTGACACATCCTGACAAGAACGGCTTGGACCGCAAATGGGCAGATTTTGGCCGAATGCTCTGACCATTGGTAGGGTTGCCACCTTTTCATATGGCCAGGATGGGATATATTCCGGACACAAATCAGATTCTACAGGACAACACATACCCATGGTCAGTACAACGGATAGCACTTTTGTTTTATGCCTACATGTTAGCTTATTGTTGTAGCAGTTTATATGCTCCTTCTGTTTCGTTTACTTGCTTATTCTATTTCTTGTAACATGTGGTATGTTACATATGGAAATAACTATTGTATGTGACTATTACATGCGATATGAGACATAATTATGTCATACGGTCGCAGGATATTTTACATTTATAATGGTTTTGGTATGGACACAACTGCCCAGATGTGTACTGTCCCTCACAATGTGGGAAAGGTGGTAACCCTGACCACTGGGCTAGACTTAGCTATTGGCGGCGCGCTAACATGATGCTTTTCACTTCCACTTGGTATAACTATCAACACTGCATTAGAATACGGGCACACGGTTTTAAATGTCATTTGTTCAAGGAATGGAGACTCGATATTCGCTAATGTGCATTTGTGTTTGCTTCTTAATTTTGTGTTCACAAGAACTGTCTTGCATGCTTTGCATACGTTTCAGTATCTACAGACACTGACAGGTATGATTACTATTGCAGGCAGACTGTAATATTCAGCATTTTAGGTTGCAAGTCAACAGCCGACATTTCCACGCCTCCGTCCGGTGCTTCGACACGCCCCATGTTCTCGCGCTCGTTTCCTATGCATGTGGATGTGGCGGCAGTGCACCTTCATTAATATGCATATGGTGCTACTGCGCCATCTGCACGCCGCACATTCGGCGCAAGCCTAACGCCAGCCTTGTGCCGAGCTTCATGAATCCTGGGGAAATTATTTTATCACTGTTGTATTCTTTCTAGTAATCCTTATAGTATTATTTGCAGACTATATTAATAAATTTATAAACTAATTATAGAATCAAGTCCTAGTTCAATAATTTCACAGACAATTGTGTTATCTTAATAAATTCTGCTTAAATACAGTTAGTAAAATAGATCTTGCATAATCCCTAAAATATAAATTCAAGTCTATCCCCAGGATTCAGCAAGCTCTGCACGATGTGCAGGAATAGTGCAATAGCTGCTGCATGCAATATGGCCGAGGAGCAATCCAGGAATGAAGTGCATGAGTGCTACTACATGATTCCTGCATGGACACAGCTCCTGTATGCTAATTACCCCATTTGCAGGTAAAAACCATGCAAATGAGGTGAATTAGCAATCCAGGAAGCATGCAGGTTCTGTGCAAGAATAGTGTAACCTGCAGAAATGTATTCGGTTACTAACAGAATAGATTTCTGCAAATTACAAGATGGAGGTATGACAGCTCCAAAGAAAGCATGTAGTCAATGTAGTAGGCATGCCAGTGGCCAAATATATGGCCATTGTCATGGTAAATAGTTGCAAAATTATAAAAAATCAACTTTTATTTTTTTTGGCCGATTTTGTCCATTTAAGCATAGGGCACTGGTGCGCAAAGGGGATCGGCCCAAAAAAAAAAAAAAAGCTGGAAACCAAAATCAGCATTCTGCCATAATAGTCAGTGGCATGCAGAAGACGACATTACCATTGAATAGGGGAAGGCTGAGTCTCAGTCTTGTAACCATGCATTAGCAGTCAGTTTTATGCAAATGAGGGGAATGATACTGAATCACAGATTTCCCCTCAGTGTTAGCTAGCACCCAACCGTGTAAGTGCAGTAACACCATGGTGCAAGTCTAACAGGTAGCTGACTTCATAAGGGGGTGTGTCATGCATGCTGTAAGCTTATTAGAAGTCTGTGGCCCATGTTTGCTCTTAGCTAAGTACAGCTAAGGAAGAGGGTGTTTCTGAGGCTGCCTAGCAGTATTTACATTTCCTAAACAGGTGTGTGCACCAAGTACCAGGTTTTAAAGAAAACAAAATAATAAAACAGGAAATAGCAGCTATGTTCACATCTGAGCACTGGGTATGTGCGACTAAATGGGAAGGCAATGGGAAGGGAAAACAGCAGTAGGAAGGGTAATCAAGGAGAACTAGCATATCTGGCAGGTGAAATGTATCAGAATCAGCCAATTACACAGGCAGCAGCCCAGCCCAACACACTACTATAAATTATGCAGACACCTTTCACTCTGGTTTTTCCTAAAAACTCTACACCACCGGTCTACACAGATGGGGAAATTTTACCAGGTAAAACTAACAAAATGATAGGGGGTACTGTCACTCTCATACATCAATATGTGGAAGAGGCTGAGGGTGGTGACCATGAGAATGCTGATGACCAACCCACAGTGAGGAGAAGGAGAAGAGTGTACAGACACAGGATAACCTACCAGGGGCTACATGAGCTGGAAATAGTGGCGCGCTATAGGGTGGAGAGGGACATCCTACAGCAAATTGTTGAGCTGTGCCAGCCATGCCTCACACACAGAACCAACAGAGGGGAAGCTATCCCAGTGGATACCAAGGAATGTGTAGGCTTAAGGATACTAGCCACAGGTTCATTCCAAAGGCCAACTGGAGATATCATGGGGATCTGACAGGCATCAGCATCCAGGGTACTCCACCAGTTCCTGGATACCATGTCAGCACATGCCAGTGAGCACATATATTTCCTCAACACCTGTGAGGCATTGACCAGCAATAAGCGTCTCTTCCACCAAATAGAAGAATACCCTGAGGTAGTGGGTGCTATAGACTGCACGCACATACACATGAAAGCACCACCTGGTGAGCGGGGCAGGGTCTACATAAACCACAAAGGCTTCCCCTCCATCAAATGCCAGGTCATGTGCGATGCCCAGGCTATTATAATGAATGCGTGTGCTGGCAGCCCTGGAAGGTATCATGACTCCCACATCTGGCATATGACACAGCTGTACCAGAGATTTGCCAGTGGGGGCATTCCATATGGCCACCTAGTGGGGGATACTGGTTACGCACTGGAACCATGGCTGATGACACCCATCAGAAATGCACACACACCTGAACAAAAAATCCATAATAAGGCACACACACAAACGAAAATCATAATAGAGCATGTGTTTGGAGTGCTCAAGTCAAGGTTACGATGCCAGGAAATATCCGGTGGAACCTTGCAGTACTCTCCAGCTACATGTACCCAAATTGTCATTGTATGTGCCATGCTACACAATATGATCCTGTGGAAACAGCTGCAGCAGGAACAGCATGGGGAAGGCCACACAGCACCCCATCATTGCCAAGGCCAGCACAGGCACAGAGTGACTTGGAGGAGGAACGACCTGAGCCTGCCCATGTAGGCAGAAGGAGGTGTGTCCAGTATGCCCAGGCTTTGGCACAGAGGCAACGCATAGCACATACACTGACACAGTAGGAACCCAGGGAATGACACCTCTCTCTGACTCGCACATACAGTAAAAGGGATGCCAAACATGACACTACCTGTGCTTTACCATGCATAGGGAATGTACTATGTGCATCTGACATAGTCATCCCTCCAGCACCATCCTCAATACTGGCACAGCCACAAGTAACTCACTCTTCCTATCAATTGCTGAATGGAGTAGTATGTTCTGCTAGTCGTAGCTATGGTATGGATGTGAGCATGTAAGGGAATTGGGTGGATGAATGGGATGGCAGCAGATAGTGGACACCTATATGGACAGCATGGAATCCGGAACAAATACTGGTGTCGACAAAGTAGGCAGTACTAGACAAGGTGACAAATCCCACTGCAGTAAATAGGAGATAGGACACACACACACACACACACACACACACACACACACACACACACACACACACATGCACACATGCATGTCAGTGAGGTTCACATACCCAACAACAGCCTCAGCCAGCAGGACAGGTGTAGATGACCATAAAGAAAAGCTGTGCTAAGGCCTACAATTAATGGCAATGGATGATACCTCCAGACCTACACAGACAGACTATAACAGGTTAGGCAGTTGTATGTTAGTTCTGCAGGGTATGAAGTCTGAAAATGAAATGTAGGTCAATAAAACCTAAGATCTGTACTCTACTGATATGCATCTAGTCTGCATGATAGGTCAGAATACAAAACAAAATGGAAGCCAACAGAGTACTTGAAATACCAGTACAGTCACAGCAAATGTTTACAGTTGTCAGGTGTGCCCCCCCAATCCTATGTAGAAATGCAGTAACATGTATGAGTGGGGTTAATAACAGTGGAGCACAGATTACCTGAGCTGGCTTAATTTACAGGATAGATTGTTGCATGTGTACAATATGCGGGGCTCTGTGTGTTAGGTTGTTATGTGCTGTACATTGTGTTGAAGTGGTCATTATGTAGGCATGGAGCGTTGTGTTCCGGTGGCCTATGGCCACTACTGTTGATGACAGGGCCATGTTCTGACAACTGCAGTGACAACCACAATGCATCCCAGCAAGACTAAATTCAGTAGTCATCCATACTCATTGTTCAGATGTCAATATCTGTCACCATCTGAAAGATGGACAGGCCATGAATGTGGGCCCAAGCATACACACAGTACACAGGTGGAAGTACCCTAGACAGAGTACATAAAATGTAGCTGTCAACTGTACACACCTTTGGAATTGTACATACAGGTTAGCAGCACATTAGTTGTCTGTGTTGTATGGAATACTGATGTATTCTCGCCAAACACTGACAGACCACAAAAGGCACAATTATGAAGTAATGAGAGAATGCCTATGTCCCCACACAAGGCAGCATAAGGGGAATGTCCCAGGTATATCTGTGAGTCAGCTGCAAGAGGCCTCCATATCGCACATGCACTCAGCTCACCCCACCATCAGCCACAGGTTTATCACAGGTCATATCCCTGCTGTTGGGAATGAGTACAGCATGACGCCCCACTTCTGTATGAGAATACCCACAGAATGCAACATGCTGAAGAGGTGTCCTATGCAGGTGTGTTCTTCCTAGCTGTAAGCATCACCCTGCCAGCATCCAGACCAATGGATTAATATGGACAGGAACTATTGCCATTAACACCTCCTACACTTACCCTGTCACCCCAGGGGAATCCAGTGGCTCACAGCCTGGCACTGTAGGAGTGACATAATCACTGGCCTGCTACAGATGGCCTACATCACTATCAAATTCCTTACAGTCCTCTGTAAAAGACCTGTGGCTCACCTGTATTGCCAATGTATGCTATCTCATGAGGTCCCAAATAACAACATAACACAGTCCACAGAACACAAATGCAAGGCCATGTCGACAATTCCCAATAGCATGCCCACCATGTCCTACTGCATGAACTGTGGACCAACCTCTAAATAACGCTGGGATGAAGGGGCAACTGTAGGGATGCTTCCCAGATATCACTCGAGTAATGTTAGGAAGAGGATAGAATAACAGAGTGGGGGGTGTAGAAGCATGGACGTCATGGAGTGTGTGAAGTCTGAAACTCTGATGTGTGCCCATACTACACCTGTCTGCAAACCCAGTAATGGGTGGCTACAAACCCACTTGTAAACCACAATGCAAAGGGAACTGACCAGATATATGAGCCCTTCCTCTGGGTAACCTGGATGAATCTGTACAGCTGAGATGTATGGCCACAGCAGGATACTGCCATTCTGTTATGTCGATAGATGTACAAGCAGGGGATCCTCAGCCACCACAGTACCAAGTTGCTGGACCATTTACACAGATCCATCAGCAAGTGTCTGCAGCTACCCCTTCAGAATGGCATGAGTGTTCAAGATTATGTAAGCTGCAGACCACAATACTGGATACAGCTTCATTCATCTTGTATTTCCTGGGAATAACTGTGAGCAAATAAATATATCTGTTGGTAGCTGGTGATATAATACATCACAGTGTAAAACAGTACATGTCTGAATATCTCTGCTAATGCCAATCATGTAACACAAGCAGCACAGACAGCAATAGTTACAGTATCCCACTATCTGTTGCCCTTTGTGACTCCATATTGTCAACCTATCTACAGATATCTTGCAGAAACAGGTTGCTAGCTGTAGGTGTAGAACACAAAATCCTGCACTGGAGGATTCACACAGTCAATACAGACGATTATACTGGGCATGCTCCTACACTTAGAGCAATGAAGCCCATGTCTGACAACAAAATACAGAAGGTCATACTGGGCATGCTCCAACACTTTGAGAAATGAAGCCCATGTCTGACAACAGCGGACTATACATATCTGTCAGTTGCAGATGTCTGTGCACACATACCACATTGCACACCATTCATGCTTTGCACACACATTGGATAGGAATACACACACATATCCAAGGCAACACACTATAATAAGTCAAACATACACACACAGAGATGTGGGGAAGAGAGAGTCAGGCAGTGACAAAGAGATTGCCATCATGAGTCCTGTCCCACCCACCACACATCCAATTAGCAAATATCACATGATGTGCTGATGTCAATCACTGTACACATTTGCTTTTGGTAGCCCAATAGTGTTTGTGGTGCTTTTAATCACTGTGCATGATAGTACAAATCAGTATTCATCTAGCATTTGTATACCCTGTCCTGACAAATGTAAAGTTGTGTGTGACTGCGTGTTTTGCACGCGTGTATGTGTGTGTGTGTGTGTGTGTGTTTGTGTGTGTGTGTGTGTGTGTGCTCCCAGAGGAATGGTTTATGGGCCATTCACACACACATCACTTCCCATAGCCCCTGTTAGCACTCATGCTGATGTCCATCACCTTGAAATACACCTTTGGACAAGGCCTATCCCTATAATCTCCATGGTGTGTGTGATAACTGTGTAATGCTATAGTGTAACATACTAGTTAGGTAAGAGGTCTAATCCCAGACATGACAACTGTGCAACTCTGTGTGTGCATGTAGAGATTTGTGACTTTGAGGCCATTCGCAGTCACTACACCACCCATTGCTCTACTTTAGCAAGCCTGCTGATGTCATTCATCTTGAAACACCCCTTTGGATAAGGGCTAGCCCTATAATCTCCATGTCACATGTGATAACTGCGTAATGCTATAGTGTAACTTACTAGTTAGGTAGGAGTTCTAATTCCAGACATGGCAACTTTGAAAGTGTGTGTATGTGTGTGTGTGTGTGTGTGTGTGTGTGCGTGTGTGCGTGTGTGTGTGTGTGTGTGTGTGTGTGTGTGTGTGTGTGTGTGTGTGTGTATGTGTGTGTGTGTGGAGATTAATGATTTTGAGGCCATTCACAGTCACTACACCTCCCATTGCCCTACTTTAGCAAGCCTGCTGATGTCATTCACCTTGAAATACCCCTTTGGAGAAGTACTAGCCCTGTAATCTCTATGCACGTGTAATAGCTGTGTAATGTTATAGTGTAACATGCTAGTCAGGTAGGAATTCTAATCCCAGACATGGCAACTTTGAAACTCTGTGTGTTTGTGGAGATTAATGATTTTGAGGTGATATTTTACTTTACTGGCTCACCAGATGCGCAGTAGCAAGCACCGCCCAAACCCCACCCGCACTGTTTGATGTCACGGTTAGGCATTTCATATTCATTGAATATTGTCTCCAATCCAGACACTGGCCATGTTATATAATATATGTTGCATACATGTCAATTGGAGCGCCTCTCTGGCCCTCTGCAAGAGACAACTAGATGATCGGATGTTGCATTTAACTGTTTCCGTGAGGATCACTCATGTGGCATCAGTTGATAGATGGCCTGCTGACAAACGTCAGGTGGCATGATACAACTGTACCCACAACCCCTACTCGTCTCATCTGTCCATGGACAATATCCTGGTACACATCTAGGAACACCTGCAACCTATGGACCCCAGTACTGACAAATGTGTCCGTGTGCATTGCTGAGAATAACAGTGTTGGTGTGTTTGCAAACCTGCAGTTGATAATACCCTTAGGATCTTCTCACACACTGCACCCCCATTGCAATAGCTAGAAATGGTTGCAGCTGTAATGCACATTAAATGTACCTTGTCGCAGACTTCACCCTATGGGCTACCTGGAGCTTGCAGTACCAGCACAACACTGTTGTTGTACAAATGGCTAGATAGGCATGGGTTACCCTCTCAGTCCTGGCAAGTGTGTCTATGTGTGCAAGTATGTATATTTGTAGGATACAGCATTCTGAGGCCACATTCTCCAAATGCAATACACCTGCCCATACAGTATAAGGCATAGTAATGTTGCTGACATTAGGAGAGCCATGACAGACCATCACCCTGCTATCCCTATGACATGTGTAATAAATGCATATCTCTGTAGTAGCACTGATGAGATAGACAAGGGGTTGTATTGCAGTCCTGGTCAATGTGTGATTGTGGGTATGTCAGAGTATTATCATGTGTTTCAGTGAGTAAAATATCTAGTGTGGGGTGTGGGTGCCGGGTATACTGTCTTTACACCATGGTACCCCCAGTGCATGTCCCAAGGTCCACTGTATGTGGATCACTGTCACCATCAACCATACAGGTAACTGAGTACAGTATCCAGCCCTATGATACCTGTGCTGTGTGCAAATTATCTGTAACAGAATGGACTCACTGACAAGGTAGTTAGCACTGATAAACACAGGTTTCTCAGATGTGTCTATGACTGTTATGTGTTTGTCAATGTGTATATGACAGTATGGCATACTATGTATTGTCCATTAACACCCAGTACATCCCCCATTACCATACTGTACAAGGCCTGGTGATGTTCCTTATTTAACAAGAGACTTGGGAAGCACCTCGTCCTAAAAGCTGTGTGGTGTGAACAATTAAGGCCAAACACATTAGTAGCAATAAGTACCTATGTAGGGGTTCTACTGTCAGTTTTGCCAATTAACTCTGTGTGTATGTGAAGCGATCTACTTCATTTTGCAGAATTTACATGTCCCAGAAGGTCATCTGGCTGAGAACTGACTGGCGAATGCTAACATTTCAAAGGAATCATGTCATGGAAATTAATTCCATCCAAACTAGTAGTTGATGTGTAAATGCCCTCTTCCCCATTTTATAGCTGTACAGAGATACTGGAGTTGGTATATATAGTTGGCTGTCGATGTTGTGGACACAGCCACCCTCACTGGGGTTATTGTTGTGTGTATCCCAAAGCTTAATCTGCTGTAATACTGTACAGTGTATGCTAACAGGTTAAGTAGTCGTCACTCACACTATGTGCAGGTCTACACCAACCCCACACCCTCCAAAGTGTAGGGCTGTGCCACCCACACCAGCACACCTATGTTTACCAATGCTGGGATTGCACTATATTTGGGAAGGGGACATATACCTTGCCAGTACCATCGTTGATGACATTAAAGTAGCAGACTGATTATTTACTGATGTGAGGTTTTGCCTTTTATGTCTTGGTGTAATTACATAGTCTAAAATGGGTTCACTGCAAAATTATGTACATCCATGTGTACAGTATTCTCTGTGTATTGCATCAACACCAAAGACTCTGTGTGTGTGTTATACACAAACATGCCATGTGTGCCACCCAGTACACTTACCATTGTCCACTATAGAAGGGCTGCTGACATCAGCCACCATGCACTCACCTGTATACACCCCTCAGACCTATCAGCCATGTGGCACATGCAGTAACTCTTATACAGACCTGTTACTTGTGTTCAGCTGTACCCAGGATATGACACTGTCAATGTGTCACCACAGTGCCATACCCCTTGTAGGAAACAACAGCAGACCAACTTCCTGCTCACACATAGGCAACTAAAAAACAAACTGAATGTATTATGGAGACCACTATCAGTCAGTGTTAATAACAGCTATAATGCATCATGGCTGAACAGCTACACATCCTGACATGTAAGCATTAAACTTTCCTGCTGAAAATATGTTACACAGCATTACATTGCTGCACTTTGTACATTCACCATGTGCATCACAACCATATTAGCCTGTCCCTGCATCAGTGGTATGGATGACAGGGATGTGGCACAGGCATCATCGTATGCATAGTGTGTATTGTGGGTTTGCCAGAGACCTAGGCTGAGCCATTTGGTTGACATCATGCGTGTGTGTTAGGGGGTTTCATTATTAATTGGGCTGTGCAGATGTGGTGTGTGTAGGTATGGAGGTGCCCTAGCTGTGTTGGTGATGTGTGTGTGTGTGTGTGTGTGTGTGTGCGTGTGTGTGTGTGTGTGTGTGTGTGTGTGTGTGTGTGTGTGTGTGTGTGTGTGTATCAGTTCGGCCATGTGGCTGCCCTATACATGGGTTTCTCGGACAGCTGCAGACCATGCATGGAAGGGTGTGCAGTTCACCATCTCCGGCCACAGACATGAGAACTGTGCCTGCCATTAGGAGTTCCACGGGCACTAACACATACAAGGCCAGATATGCTACTCTCCCCTGATGATGACACATGTCCGCTGGATCTGGGTCCCTGTAGGGACTGGGCAGGGCCACATGCCCATATCCTGCTGTGTTGTGGTGTGGACAGCACCCCCCCCTGCAGTGCTGGTGCTGGTACTGCCACTATAGGAGCGGCTCTGACTTGTTGCATGTCCACGTAGACCTCCACCTGTTGGTGTGGCTGACCTACACCCACGTGGCTGTTGCCCTACTCCCACCATATGCTCTAACAGGGACATTGCACGGTCGAGGATTCCCACCATCTCAACCAACCTTTTATCCAGGACCTCTACAAAATAACAGTGGGCACCTGCAAGATCACGGATGTTGTCAATAACAGCAGAATGAGTAGCCATCTGGAGCCTCAGACCCTGTCTGCTATAATGTTCCATACGTGCCTGTGTTTCCATGATTGCCCAAAACATACATCTGGTGACACCTTCTGTGGCACTTCTGCCAGGGGCATGATGGCCAGCAACCCTGCTACAAGCACCCCTGTACATCTGCCTGCGTGGTATCACGCCGGTCATCAGGCTATGGCTGCTGTATACAGACACACTTGCCATAGTCCCCACACTGTCCTGTCCCATGCCACCCGCCAACTGTCTCTCATCTATGGCCACTGGTGATGGGGTATGTATAGGCAATGTGACTGTGTGCGGGAATGGGGTGGATAACAGTAGGATGTCAATGGATGGCACAGCTTCAGCCCCTGACAACCCTGCCTGTGGCTCACTATACCTATCATCATTGTCAGCGTCTGTATGGACACTAACATCAGTTTGCCTGCAGGAGGGACCTTGACCCACCTCGCCATCTGTGAGGAGAAAACAGAAAACATACTTTAAGACCTGTACATCATTGCTTACCTCTGCATACACACACACACACACACACACACACACACACACACACACACACACACACACACACACTCACTCACAAGTGAGGTGGCACAAAGATATTACACAGACCTCTCATTACCCAACTGTCAACATGCATGACATATGGCACTCAACAGCATGTACTGCAACTATACTTAATCCCTGTTACCAACATTATACATCTCTGTGATGCACAAGTTGTGTTAGTAGGTGATGCCCTGGAACACAATGCACCCATGTACACAGTATTGCTGTGCACTTGTTCAGCACCCTGCCATGTACTGTATACCATACCTCACAAGTGTACACACCATTGCTGAATGTGTATATGTGTAGCAGTTATGTTTGCTCTGTTGCTCACAGCCCCTATGTTTGTCTGACACATACCTGGGTTGATATGAGGACAGATGTCAATAGTGAATGCCTGACGTCTGATTTGTAGATCTCATCATCAGCAGCGCATGCATGAGCAATAAAATCCAGTTATACTGACAACCTCCAAAGCTTACTGTGGCTATGAGAAGTGTACGCACCCTTATTAACATGCCAACCTCTTCCCTGATATGTCATGGGGCAACAATACTGCATATGTTAACATTACACACACCTAATATGTGACATATGACCTGCGCAATCGCAGTATCAAACAAATGTGTTAGTTGTGCAGATGTTGATTGGGATGCATACAGTATGTGGGTTGCATAAGTGTGTACACCCTTAACATGATGATTTGTTGCAGGACCTGTTAAGTGAACTACAGCAGTCACTATTTCTGGAAGGTGTATACTAGCATGGCCCATCTTCACTTGCCATTATTTGATCACTCTCCCCTACAAATGTCCCCCAAATCTGCCAGATTGCAAGGTCATCTCATGTGCACAGCCCTTGGAGGTCACACAGTGCCTTCACTATTGCTGTGGAGTCCGGGTTATGTCTGGCACAATGCATGATCTTGACTGTGTTCAGATACAGCCATTCATAGCGAGCTTTGGATGAAAGCTTCAGTTCACTGTTGTGTTTCAGGATGACACCCATCCCCATCCTCTTCCTTTTTTCAGATGATTGACAGCTATGGACCACACATGAGTGTCATTTTGCAATTTCCCAAATTCAGAACACCATGTCTACTGGCCTAGTTCCTGCTAATGAACAGCAAACCTACAGGTCTACACTGGCACCAGCAAAGTACAGATGGGGATGGTGGGCCTGAGGTTGAGTGAGGTGTTGCTTGTGCAGCACATGTATCTTTATTAATACTGTCTGTAGGTTTCAGACTTGGTCTCAGTACACCATTACACATTGCAACACATGCCTTTGGGAGACTTGATGTTATGCATATGCTACCTGTAGAGAGCCCTGGATGATGTCTCCTGTGGAACAACTCTTCCATCTGATTACCTTAACCCATAGGCCACACTTATACAAAGTCCAAGTAATTGTTGACACAGGTACTGCACAGGCAGTACTTGCTAGACATTCCTGCAAGTCCCCAGTGTTGCTGCATGTGTCTGGGCAGCCTCCATGAACAGTTTGCAACATATGTTGTCATCTGTCTTGGATGGGCATCTGTTTATTTTCTACACTAATGATGTCCCATACTTCATCATCACATACATGCTTCTCTGCACTGTTTGCCAAAGTATATGCAATGGCAAAGTAAGGCTATGTCTCCCAATCCTGAGTTCTACCTTTTGGATATGGGATCCATTCCATGGTTTGTAAGATGTGTGCAAGCCACAGCTGCCTCTGTTGCAGCTGAGTGGGCAAATGTCATGGACATACTTCTTGGACAGTAGACCATAACTTGGTGTGATATTGAGGACCCATACTTGATCGAAGGTGCATACTCAAGACAAGTGAATGCTACAGTTCCTCAAGAGCTGCTTCCACAATATGTTATTTGGAGTGTGTGCACGCATATGCTTCCATTGTTTGTTAAGGTATGTATTCTCCATATTTGTTGTCCTGACATAGGATTCCATCTTACACATTCATTGCTTATGTTAGGATCACATTACAGGTTTTAGAAGTTGTGGAATGTGGTATTGTGATATGCCATTGTGTAGATCTGTAACAGTTGTCATTGTAATACTGGTATATGCACTCACTGTTGTAGCCACTGTATAAGGGTAATGTTTCAGACATATCCCTGCTGTAGGCCATGTGACCACCATTATGTTCATCTCTGTCCACACATCTTGCGCTGACAGGTTGTTAGTTATACTGCAGGACTCTTACATACCCTTCAGATATGCCACCATGGTCACCACTGTGATACAGTGCAGTGCAGTTAACAGCAACAATAAGTGAACATGTACAGCATGCATTATGGGTAGGTGTGTTAAATGTGTGCATGGCAAATGCAATGGCCATAACATGACCGGTGTATTAGCAAACCTGAACAAAAGACGTCCATACTCAGCAGCTACAGGCTGCTGCCCCAGAGGTATACCACAGGGACCAACATATGTGTGTGAGAGATGTGATGTCAGTAGTCTCATCTGTTTCATTGGTACAGGGTGGGAGTAGTATTTCAGTACATCAACAGTACAAACCCACAATACTACAGATTATGCACATCTGTTCATTACTACACTGCAGCAACTGACTATGTTATCTGACATATGCATGAAGATACTTTACAGATGAGGATGGATACGCAACAGTGGTCTACTAATGTGCCTTTGGGCCTTACCTGCATGATCCTCATCCATTGTGTGGGTAGCACCCACCACCACAATGCTATCTTCTGGTTCTTGACTTTGCTGGTGGGTGGGTGCCCCAAGGTTGGTGAGGAGCTCCTCCACATATGTCAGTGGGGGCTGGATGGCATGACCCCCACCTATGGCTAGCTGGTCCCTTCTAACTGCAGCAACATGCTGATGGGCCTGGTGGATTAGGTCAGTGCAATGATGTTGCACCTGCTCATAAATGTGGTTATGCAGGCCATCATTTACCCTGTGGATGAGCTTGTTCCACAGGGCAGTCCTCTCCTTCAGATCATGGGCCATATGCCCAAAGAGGGTTCCATGGTGATGCACCAGGAAGTTGATCAGAATGTTGTTCTGTTGTAGGGTGAACTCCGGCAATTGCTCTCTTGACATTGTACCTGCAAGACTTAAACAGGTAAAAACGTCTGAGGACCTCATACTGCAAGGATATCATAGTTGTTAATTGACAACTCCCCCCCCCCCCGCCATATCTGCATAACTAATCTGAACACACACAGCAATGGGTATGTTTACACCAAATCTTCTGTTGGGACATATATCCTATTGTGCAACAAATATTGACATGTGTTGCTATTCATGTACCATGTTGAAACACTATCATCGGTGGCCTGTTGCTAACAATGTAACCTGCATGCCATTGTAATGGCTACTGTGGTTCCATATATGCATGTGTTCTGTTTGCTATACAACTGTTCCACATTTGGTGTTTTGGGTTACTGGGAATATGTATGCATGTTGTTATAACTAATCCTGGATTGTGTTGACTATTACTACCCACATATGTTTTAAAACTGCAACACAATAGCACATTTGGGAAGGCTGTTCCCAGCAGAACCATCTTCCCTACCTCATCTGGCCATGACACCAGGCCACAGCACATCTTGTACCCAACCCAGGACCTCGTCATCTGCTGGTCCTGTACTACCTTCAGGTGGAAGCACCTCAGGGGATGGGGCCTGTCCCCCCCTGTGGGAGTGCGCACAGACAGGATCCTGTAACCTGAAGTCAGATTCAGGGTCTGGTGCATAGGGAGCTCTGTAGAGAATTGTGGGATCTGCTACACCACCTTGAGGCCCTCGTGATACACGTAAAGATTCAGCCTATCCCTCATGCTCAGCCCCCAGCACAGCCCCCTTCAGGGCCATGAAGGTACAGTGGTGACTGCCCATGGGTGGGGACCTCAGTCCCACTTTTTCCATTTGGGGGCTCATGGACTTCTAATTTCCAAACATCCCTCCTTGTCCAAGGTATTTACCCACCACATGTGTGATATACCACCCCTGTATGCTGTCTTGTCTGTCATGTCTGTCTTCCGAACCAACTTACCTCCCCATATATACCTATCCTTTCCTAACATCCCACTTTCACATTAACACAAGTGTTGTATTTATCAGGCTGTGGACGGCATTTCATTACTGAAACTAAGCGGAAATTCCTTAAGATTCCAAGAGCAGGATAAATTATTTCTTACACTTCTTTCACTGAACTGCACTTTTGAAAAGCTTATAATTGTGCTATACTGTTAATCTACTACATTTTGCACTGTTAAAAAACTTTTTTTACTGTTTCATTGCATTTATGTACTGTTTTATACTGTTTTGACTGTATTTTTCATTGCTAGATACTGTTTCATTACTTTAATTGCATGTTTACTGAATTACTTAACTGTAAATTGCTTTTTTATACTGACAGTTGTATTTTCTGTTTGTGAGTGCTCTATCCAAGCTTTTCTGTGCATTTTTGATTTTTTGAGGTTTCTGTGTTCTAGTCTAGTCTGTTTCTAGTAAAAAGTATTCTCTAGAGTCTGCTTGCTTCTTGATCTGTTTAAAACTTTCATTTAGTGGCTACAGCTAGGAACTGTAATAGTTTCCCCACCCACTGTCCCTAGTGTTGTGGTGTTCTTATACTTGGCGGCTTTGCAGTTGCCCACCCATACTGTATATTTCATCTGTGACACTTCTCCTAGTTTAGTGTCATTAGTTCATTCAATCTAATAGAGAACATTAGTGAAGGCCGACCCACTCAGATTCTTAACCTTGAATTAACTTCTGTTCCAGTTTTCTCCATTTCCACTTTACTGAAAAAAAAAATTACTGGAAAAAAAAATTCTAAGCTTGCTTCCCCCCTTTCTTGTAACAAGTCTTGTCCAGATACAGATTTGCTGTATCCAGGACTGTTTGTAAGCTCCTGAGCTCCCTCCCCCACTTAACTAGGGTTAAACTATTCTAGACACCATAACGTCTGCTCTTCAAAGTTTCCCTTGCAACTAGCCAGCTTTTTAGTTTGAGCACTCAAATCTGTTTCTTTGAGCTCAGCACTTGTTCAAAACTCATTGTAAGCACTAAATAAGCTACAAATTACTACAGCACTCAACTTTCCTCACTTGTCTAGAGGAAAACAGTTTTTAGTACTTAATAAATAAGCACCTATCCAGGCATGTCTAAAGATCAGCTCCCGGTGTTTTCTCCTGTCTACCTGATGAATCTGGGCATCTTGGGACAATGCAGCAATTGCCTCAAATACACGGACAACCCTCTCCTCCTACCACCCAAAACTACGACCTGTGAGAAATGCACTTATATAGCCAAACAGGAAGCAAAGCTCTCTTCACCGAAGACTGGACTAGACAGTCAAGAGGATAACGTAAGCACTTGCACCGCATAACACTCATCACATAGTCCCTCAAAACCTACACCACCAAAACACACACACAGAAGCACAAAACACACACCTACATTCACAGAGGCTCTCAGTAAAAATCTGCTCAAACAACCAAGACCTCCAAAGCAGAAATGCAAGCAGACTCCACCCCCCCAACACAACCCAAATGACACATAGCCCACATACTCAGTGTGCCACTCAACTACCGCCCATAAGGCATAACGTACGCAACACTCTAGTCATAGGTGACTCTATAGTCAGGCACACTGATGTTCCACTCACCAGGCTAAACAAGGAGAAAGTTACTGTCAGCTGCCTGTTGGGTGCCAGGATCCACCACATAATGCACGCACTCAGGTCACTCCACAACAAGTACAAATATAACTCTGTCATTGTCCATGTTGGTGTGAATGACCTGAGACGTACCTCCCTGGACTACATGAAAAGAGAAATGGAGGAGCTCTGCAATCTTGTAGCCCAGGCAGGTATGACCCTAGCCCTGAGTAGCATCCTGCTATTACACAGAATGATACCACAGTAAAGGACAAAATGATTGACTTCAACAATTGGCTAAGCTTCTGGTGTCATTCTAAGGGAATCCGGTATCTGTCTGCCTAGGATGACATGATCGACAGACCACGCTGCTTTGCCAGAGATGGCCTGCACCTGTCACTCTTGGGATTCTGGATACTGGCAAAGGCTCTTGCCACCCCATAGTGCCTTTTTTAGGCAAGGTTCAAATGACAAATTCACCACTGCAACAGGTACAAGCAAGCAAAATCTGAGAGTAATGCTACTCAGTGCTAGAAGTCTAAACCTCAAAATGCACTCACTCGAGGCACTCCTTAAAATGGAGAACATCGACATCTGTGCAGTGACAGAGACCTGGTTCAAAGCTCCAGAGAGCACCCCTGCACTACCAGGCTATAATTCATACCACACCTTTCAGCCACCAAACCCGGACCGAATCACTAAAGGTGGAGGAGTGTCCATATTCATTAAGGATAGGTTTGTAGGTTCATAGGTCGGTAGTAGGCTATCTGCCCGAAGGCATTTATAAGCCTAGCCAGAATGTGTTGGCTTTTGCCACCCCCTTAGATTAGTTACCTGTGCCTCTGTCCAGCAGAGCCATCAAAGTGATCCCTGGGGTAAACTTTCTGTTTCTCATCCACTCATCAAGGTTTCTCTTGAAGAGGGTTAGCAAGGAGCTCTGCCTAATGTAGATTGGAATCAAGTTCCAGAGCATGGGAAGTCTCTGGGACAGGAATCTATCCCTCTAGCATGTCCTATTTATTGTTGTGGTGAGGTTTAGAGCATGTGGCTCTAGGAGATATGGTTTTCTTTAGGTGGAGCATGTCCATCAATTCTGGGTTGGACATGGCCTTGTATGTCAGGCAGAGATCACCTCTGAGTAGGTGGTATGCAACCGAGTACAGCTGGAGTTTCTTCAGTCGAGCTGCATAGGGCATCTGCTTCAGTCCAGTGATCCTCTTGGTGAGGAACTTCTGTGGTCTTTCCAGTTGTTGCAGGTGTCTTGTAAGGTACATCCCAAATGGGGCATTGTACTCTATGATAGGTCTGATGAGTGATGTGTAGAAGGGCCCAATGACCTCTTTCGATGTGGATGCAAACCCTTTTGTGATTAGGTGGGCCACATAGAAGGATTTTCTAACCAAGTTGGCAATGTGATTATCGAAGGAGAGGTTACTATCTACTTGGGTCCCCAGATCCCTTATTATGTCTTACGTATTTAGGGGGCTACCACCTATGTGGTAGTTTGTGGGTACTTTGTTTTTTCTAAAGGGGATGGCTATGCACTTTTTGGCATTTTAGCTTGAGGCTATTGTTTTGACACCAAGTATCTGTCTCAGTGAGACCCTTTTGGAGGATGTATGTGTCAGCCAGAGGGCCACATAGAAGGATTTTCTAACCAAGTTGGCAATGTGATTATCGAAGGAGAGGTTACTATCTACTTGGGTCCCCAGATCCCTTATTATGTCTTACGTATTTAGGGGGCTACCACCTATGTGGTAGTTTGTGGGTACTTTGTTTTTTCTAAAGGGGATGGCTATGCACTTTTTGGCATTTTAGCTTGAGGCTATTGTTTTGACACCAAGTATCTGTCTCAGTGAGACCCTTTTGGAGGATGTATGTGTCAGCCAGAGAGTCAGTTATAGCCCCTAGTTTGCAGTCATCTGCAAACTTGGTCAGCCATAGTCCTCCTGTGCTTGCCTGTACCTCTGAGAAGTATATGATGAACATGAGGGGTCCTAGGACTGAGCTCTGGGGAATGCCACTTGTAACCCGTTTAGAGTCAGACCTAGCTCCCACAACTCTTACCGTGTGGGTTCTGTCCATGAGCCAGTTGGCAACCCATCTCATGATGTAGGGGTTTATGTTCAGGCTGGTGAGCTTGTGTATAATACCTGAGTGGGGAATGGTGTTGAAGGCCTTTGCGAGGTCTAGGTAGGCTGTTTAGACCACTTTCCCTCATCTATAGCCTTGGTAACTGTCTCAAAGAAATCCGCCAGGTTTAGGAGGCATGATCTGCCTTTAACAAAGCCGAACTAGGTAGGGTCCAGTGTTTGGAGGATTCCAATGTCTCTGTTAATGAGATCCATGATGATGCACTCCATAGCTTTGCTGACCAAGCTAGTCAGGCTTATAGGGCTATAGTTCCCGGGGTCCTTTGTGACTCCACCTTTGTGGAGCAGAATAAGCGTTGCTGTGCACCACTCTGTGGGCACGTAGCTTGTGGAGAGGCTGAGTTTAAACAGTGTGGTTAGATGAGGGGTTAGTTCATGTTTGAGCTCATGTAGGACGCAGCCTGGGACACCATCCGGTCCCATTGATGCTGTGTTTTTGGCTTTGGAGAGGGCTGTTTTAACCTGAGTGTCTGTGATTTCAGAGGGCATTACATTCTTCTGGTATAGTTATGGGCCCTTTTGGGGGTGAGAGGGGAGTGAGGTTTGCACTGAACCTGTCTGCCAGGATGTTGGCTATATCAGTCAGTTCAGTGTATTTTGTGCCATTCTGTACTAACTCCGAGCAGATCTGAGAACTGCCACTTAGATTCTTGACATAGCTAAAGAATGCCTTGTCATTATCTTTGGAGTCCATGGCAATTTTTCTTTCAAAGCTAGCCTTGGATGATTTTAGGAGGGAATGTAGTTTCTTGCTGATACTGATCAGGGATGTCTTCCCTTCTTAGGATTTTACTCTTTTCTGTACTAGTTTCCTCCTTCTATTGTATAGCTTGTTTATGGCAGGGGTCCACCAGACTGGTTTCCTTTTCTTGGAGGAGTGAGTCTTAGTTTTGCTTGGGATAGCAGGATCCATGCATTCTTGTAGGTGCCCCTAGAGTGCATTAGTAAAGGATTTTGCAGCTTGGACAGCATTGTCCTTTAGCATGGGGGCTTTGAAACTTCCCACCTCGGTCTTAAGCAACGTGAAGTTTGCTTTTGAAAAGTTTTTCACGGTGGTTTCTTTGACCGGGGGTGGTGGCAGAATGTGGATATCCAGAGTGATTCATTTATGGTCAGATCTAAACAGTGAGTGGTTCACCTTCAGTGTGGAACACCGGTCTCCCATGTTGGTGATGACCAGGTCCAATATGTTGTCACCTCTGGTGGGGGTGTTGACCAGTTGATCCAGGGCATTTGAGTTTATAAATTCTAGGAAATGTTAGGCAAGGATATCCACACCTCCAAGCTAGTTGCTCAGCATAATGCATCTGAGATTATCCAAGTTTGACTAACTCTGGGCAAAACCGCAATCCAGATTGTAGCTTGCTACAGACCCCCCACCATGCTCCAGGATTCCCACTCCTCTTTTCTTGATACACTGGAAAATATTAAGGTACAACACAACACACTAATAATGGGTGATTTCAACTACCCCACCATTAACTGGGAAGACTACTCGTGTACCAAATCTTTTGCTCAACGCTTTCTGGAATTCATCAATTCCAATGCCTTGGATCAACTCATCCACACCCCCACCAGGGGCAGCAATATCCTAGACCTGGTCATCACCAACATGGGCGACCGGTGCCCCACACCAGAGGTCAGCTCCTCGTTGGTCAGATCCAACCACAACCTAATCACCCTAGACATCCACATCCCGCTCCCAGCCCCCATTAGGAAAACAACCGTAAAAAATTTCTCCAAAGTCAACTTCACACTTCTTAAGACAGAAGTGGCAAACTTCACGACACCCATGCAGATGGACAATAATGCTACGACTGCTGAATCCTATACAAATGCACTTTATAAGCACTTACATGAGTGCATGGATCATGCTATCCCTAACAGAACCAAGATGCTATCCTCCAAAAAAAGGAAGCCAATCTGGTGGTATTCTGCCATAAACAAACTCTACAAAAGAAGAAAGAAACTGTTGCAAAAAAGAGTAAAATCCCACAATTGGAAGAACTCCCTGGTCAGCCTCAGTAAGAAGCTGAGATCCCTCATAAAATCCTCCAAAGCTAGTTATGAAAACAAAATCGCCACTGATTCTAAAGACAACCACAAAGCATTCTATAACTATGTCAAGAATCTCAATGGCAACACTCAGATCTGCTCTGAGTTACAGCACAATGACACTAAATATACAGAACCAACTGATATTGCCAACATCCTGGCAGGTAGGTCTTTACCCCGCTCTCACCCCCTAAAGGGCACATCTTTATACTGGCAGAATGTAAAGTTCCTGTAATCACGGTTGCACAGGTAAAAACCTCACTCTCCAAAGCCAAGAGCACAGCATCCATGGGACCTGACAACATCCCAGGCTGCCTTCTACATGAACCACAGAATGAACTGGCACCCCACCTAAGTACCATGTTCACTCATAGCCTCATCTCAGGCTTTGTGCCCATTGAATGGCGCACCGTGATGGTTATCCCACTCCACAAAGGGGGGGGGGGCCACAACAGACCCCGGGAACTACCGCCACATTAGCCTGACGAGCCTGGTCTTCAAGGCCATGGAAAGTATCATCATGGAACTCATAAACAAAGAAATTGGAGATCTCCAAACTCTGGACCCCACACAGTTTGGGTTTGTGAAAGGCAGATCATGTCTCCTAAAACTGATAAACTTCTTTGAAGCAGTCACCAAAGCCATAAATGACGGTAAGGTGGTTCACACAGCCTATCTAGATCTCACCAAGGTGTTCAACACCATCCCCCACTCTGGAATTATAGATAATCTCACTAAACTAGGTATAAATCCCTGTGTCACAGGATGGGTTGCCAAATGGCTTACTGACAGAATCCACACTGTGAAAGCAGCAGACTCCGAATCAGACTTCAGACCAATGACAAGTGGAGTACCACAGGGTTCATTCCTGGGTCCTCTCCTGTTTGTTATCTACTTCTCTGAAGTACAGGCTAACACAGAAGGTCTTTGGCTAACTAAATTCGCAGATGACTGCAAATCAGGAGCCATAATCGAAACTCCTAATGATTTGGACATCCTACAAAAGGGCCTCACTGAGACAGATGCCTGGTGTCAAAGCCATGGTCTCAAGCTCAATGCCAAAAAGTGCATTGTTATCCCCTTTGGTAAAATCTCTGTACCCATGAACTACCACATAGGCGGTAGTCTACTTAACAAGGGAAGTGTGATAAAAGACCTTGGGATGCAGGTGAACATTAGTCTCTCCTTTGATAATCACATCGCCACAGTGGTCAGGAAATCCTTCTACATGGCACACCTCATCACAAAAGGTTTTTCATCCAGACAAAAAGAGGTAATTATTCCCCTCTACTCATCCCTCATTAGAACTATTATAGAGTACAACACCCCTTTTAGTATGTACTTAATGAGACAGCTACAAAAACTGGAAAGGCCACAGAAACACCTCACAAAGAGGATTACTGGCCTCAAACAGATGCCCTACACAGACTGACTCAAAAAACTTCAGCTGTACTCCATCGCATATTGCCTACTCAGAGGCGATCTCTGCCTAACATACAAAGCTATATCAAACCCAGAGCTGTTGGACATGCTACACTTAAAGAAATCCCAAGCCCTCCAAGTTACATGCTCTAGGGACCTAAACCTTGACACCACAATAAACAGAACATGCTGGAGGGATAGATTCCTGTCCCAGAGACTTCTCATACTCTGGAACAGACTACCTATCTATGTCAAACAGAGCTCCTCATTAGTACTCTTGAAGAAAAATCTTGATGATTGGATGGGTAATAGGAAATTCACCCCGGGGAACACTTCTGTGGCTCTGCTTGACAGGGGCATAGGAAAATAATTTTCTTGGATGGTGAAAGCCAGGGTACCTTTATGGTTAGGCTTGTATAGGCTCTAGGGCCAATAACTTAGTACCTACCTATGAACCTAAGGGCAATTTGTTACCAGCACAAATGTCACACTATACATGACTGTCCATTTAATAACCACTTACAACTGCTTATGGGTGCCTTAATCACTCTATATCTAACAACCCTTGTTCTGGCCAGAAAAAACATTATCAGCCCTTGCAAGTGTGTAACCCAGGACCCTGCACACCATAGCCACATCAATTTACCAGTAAGCCATCTGAGCTGCAGATATGTGTGATGTGTTCCTAAACATAGCATGCAGCACAGTCATTCAACAGTAGGGGAAATGTATATACTTATATATATACACATGTGTGTGTGTGTGTGTGTGTGTGTGTGTGTGTGTATATATATATATATATATATATATATATATATATATATATATATATGTGTGTGTGTGTGTATGTGTGTTGGTATATATGTACACATACACATCTGTGTTTATATATATATATATATATATATATATATATCTGTGTCTTATGTATATAGACATATATGTCTATACATATATATATATATATATATATATATATATATATATATATATATATATATATATATATATCTATGGAGTGCCTTCAGACATCTGGTCCACACTCTGAACCTCCAACCTCTGTCCTCAACTGCTGCACTGTTCTGCCTTGCTACAACACAGACCATCACATGTGGACACAGCCTAAAATTAGGGGGGGTATATAAAGACAGATCGTAGATAGGCCTATTACAAACCTATGAAGTTTGTGCATGATATATTTCACATTAGCATGACTGTTCTGAAGGTGGTGGGGTCTGACACTTATGTGTCTATCTTGACTTCATTACTTCCACCTTCAGCTATTTGCCAGACTAATGTACATGTTTGGAGGAACAGAACAAACACTATGATGACTTACATCTTATCATTCTATGGAGATCTGCACAGTTGACAGGTATGGCCCACTGCCCACAGGGCCAGATGCTATGTCCATAGCAGTTGTTCAGCAGGGCATCGTTACAGCAAGTCTTGATGGCACATATCAAGCTTTCGAAATCATCTGTCTCATTATTACAGACCAAGTACTATATTTTATTACTGCATTCTATTATTGCATGCAGCCAGCTGTGTAGTACTTCCAACAGCCAATGTCATAGCAACCCACTACTATAAATGACTACATCATGTGGGTGTTGTCTCTTTACCTTTCGTGTATGGAACACATCCTCCCTGTGTGTGGGCAGCAGCGTTACAGACAGCAGGTATCAATACCTCTTACAACAGGGCTTGTGGACACAGGCTAAATACATATTTGTATAAAGTTCCAGACCTAAAGACAGTGAAAATATTGCTGTTATATGCAGTGAATACTGCTGGTTTTACAGGGTTTGTGTGTACATGCTAGTTTAGCATGGAATGTAGTCTGTCTGCATAGCTCTCAACTGTGGGCCTATCCACATGATTGCCAGAGGATTGGCTGTTATGCTTTGTCTGTTCACCACACAGGTCTTGTGTCTGACGTATCAGTGGCATTATCTCCGTTGATTGCTGTCGGTACATCCAACATCCATTTGTGTTTCTGACTTCATATTCCTGAGTAAGGGTATGTTGCAATCACTCCTGTAACACCAGCAACTTTCACAGTGTATAACAGCAATATCGCAAATATGGCCCTGTGTTCCAGCATCTGTCCTCCACATATATAGCAGGCTTTGTCCAGATTTCATGCAGTAAGACATTGTTAGGTAATTGCCTATCTATTTTTAGTGCTGGCATTCCTGCTATCATTCCATTGATGCTGTGGACCCCCACAAAAATTGTGGGGTAGGGACCATATATATGAGGGCAACAGCTGGACAAAACATATGTGATCTTGTACAGTCCAGAGGTCAGTGTATGGAAAACATTGTTATTTGCCCTTGTAAGACATTTTATGGGGGAAGAGTATTAAATGCTTTTAGCCTAGGCTGTTACAACATGTGAGGGATATCAGTGTAAAGAAACATTGAGATATATGGCTGTATATTTTCATACATTTTACCATGGCAACAATGGTGGGCTACAGTTCACTATCTTACACACAGTTCCGTTTGTCAGTGTGATAGTGACGTTTCAAGTTAAGCATTGTTATGTAACAGATACATTTACATTGTGACAAGTAATACTTTTCTCCCAAGGGGTTGAGTACAGAGTGTAATTGGAGGCTGCTGAGCTACATCTGTAACTAAGTGTTGATTGGTTCTTATCTTCATGGCAAGTGTTTTTTTTACTGTTGTACTACTTAAAGGCCTTAGCCTGGACAGCAAAGTATGTTATGTTTTTTTTAATTACAGTATCAAATGTTTTGTTTGAGAGTTGCATTAATCAGTTATTATGTATTTCAAACACATAACTGCTATAAGAAATGGCTAAACAATCAAATAGTACACAAAGATTTCGGTGTAGGCAAACTTGTGTGTGGTGTCATGTCCTTTGCATTGTGTGTGGGTATATGTTTCATGCAATAATTCTCATTTGTAGGAATGAATCCAACACTGGACATTTTAAATGGTGGCAAATGTAGCAATAATGGCTGTTTGATATGCTGTGCACCCTCTATATATACCCTTCTTATACATATCTATAAGTACTAATAACTTTATATGTGTATATACCTATATATATATATATAGGTTCATAGGTTCATAGGTTCATACTAGGCTATCTGCCCAAGGGCATTTATAAGCCTAGCCCATAGTTATGTGGCTTTCGCCACCCCTTTAGTTTGAATAAAAACTATGCCTATCATTTTTCTGTGCCTCTGTCAAGCAGTGACACTGAAGTAATCCCTGGGGTATATCTGCGATCTCCCATCCATTGGTCAAGATTCCTCTTGAACAAGGCCAGCGAGGTGCTCTGCCTCACATGTACCGGGATTTTGTTCCACAGCATAGGGAGTCTCTGGGTGATGAATCTGTCCCTCCAGCACGTTCTATTTATAACCGTGTCAAGGTTTAAGTCTCCGCCCTTGTGGTTCTGAGGGATCTAGATTTTTGAGGTGAAGCATATTCATCAAATCTGGGTTTGACATGGCCTTATATGTCAGGCACAGGTCACCTCTGAGCAAGCGGTATGAGACTGAATAAAGCTGGAGTTCTTTCAGTCGGGCAGCATAAGACATATTTTTGAGACCCTTTATCCTTTTGGTGAGGAACGTTTGGGGCCTTTCAAGCTGCATCAGGTGTCTGGTCAGATACATTCGAACGGGCATTGTACTCAATCATAGGTCTAATGAGTGATGAGTACAGGGGACGATGACCTCCCTTGATCTAGATGTGAATCCCTTCATGATCAGGTGGGCGATATAGAAGGTTTTCCTAACTACTTTAGCAACATGAGTGTCAAACGAAGACTACTGTCAACTTGGGTCCCCAGATCCCTGATGACTTTTCTGTGCTCAGTGGATTGTCACCTATATGGTAGCTAGGGGTAACCTTGTTTTTCGAAGGGTATGACTATGCATTTTTGGCGTTTAACTTCAGGCCATGGCTCTGGCACCAGTTATCCATTTCTGTGAGGCCCTTCTGGAGGATATCTGTGTCAGATGTGTTTTCGACTATGGCCCAGTTTGCAGTCATCTGCAAACTTTGTCAGCCATAACCCTCCTGTGTTTGCTTGTACTTCAGAAAAGTAGATGCGAACAAGAGTGGACCCAGGACTGAGCCCTGTGGGACACCACTTGTGACAGGCTTTGAGTCTGACATGGCTCCAGCAACTCTGACCCTGTGGGTTCTGTCGCTAGCCAGTTTGCAACCCATCTTGTGATGTATGGGTTTACATTCAAGCTGATGAGTTTTTCGATGATACCTGAGTGGGGTATTGTGTCGAAGGCCTTTGCCAGGTCGAGGTAGGCTGTATGGACTGCCTTTCCTCATCAATGGCCTTGGTGACTGTCTCGAAAAAGTCAACCAAGTTTAAGAGGCAGGATCTGCCTTTGACAAAGCCAAACTGGGTTGGATCCAAAGTCTGCAAGTTCCCTATGTCTTTATTTATGAATTCCATTATGATCCTCTCCATGGCTTTGCAGATAAGGCTTGTCAAGCTAATGGGGCGGTAATTTCCAGGGTCTGTGGAGGCACCGCCCTTATGAAGTGGGACCACAGTCGCGTGCGCCACTCCTTGGGTAATGTATCCTGAGGTGAGGCTAAGATTAAACAGCTGTCCTAACTGTGGGTTTAATTCCTCGTTGAGTTCATGAAGCACACAGCCGGGGACAACATCCGGTCCCATGGATGCTGTGTTTTTTGCCTTAGTGAGGGCAGTTCTCACCTGGGCGTTGGAGATGTTTGGGGGGCTACAATCCTCTGGAATAGATATGTGTGTGTGTGTGTGTGTGTGTGTGTGTGTGTGTGTGTGTGTGTGTGTGTGTGTGTGTGTGTATGTGTGTGCATATGTATCATTGGAATGTTTAGTGCTTCCACATTGTACATTCCCTATGGTAGACTGACTGTTCTGCATATGTTACAGATATCATCCTGACAAATTACAGCTGAGAAGGCTTACTGTTAACTTGTTTGGGGTGTGTTGTGCAGGGTCCTGGGTTCAAGGCGTGCAAGTGCTGGTTATTGTGTAGCAAGCCATATCTATTCAGCTGTGGAGGAAAGGGAAATGGCAATAATTACAAGAGATCTCTTATTTTGGGCCCCTTCACCCCCATTAACAGTGCGTTTGGTCAGATGTTTTGCAGTGAGAGGTTCAGAGTGTGGTTCCAATGTGTGAATGCAATACACATTTACATATATATATAATATATATATATATATATATATATATATATATATATATATATATATATATATATATATATATATATATATATATATATATATTAATATATACATATATATATATATATATATATATATATATATATATGAATTGTTTTCTAATCCTTTGTTGTCAAGTACTTTGATGTTAGTCTCTATAATTCTTTGTAATTTTATTAGCTTAATGGAGCTTCTCTCCCTGGGCCTGTACTGAAAATGAACATGCATCCAGTTGGACTAGCCCAGTCAACAAATGTAAAATAAAAATAAAATAAAATTTAGACATATCTATCTATATATATATATATATATATATATATATATATATATATATATATACATGTCTGTCTACATATATACATATATATGTCTGTATATATCTAGATGTGTGTGTATATATATATATATATATATATATATATATATATATGTATATATATATATATATATATATATATATAAAGTATGTGTGTTATATGTATATTTATTTATTTATTTATATACATACATACATCTACATATGTAAATACATTCCCCTACTGTTGAATGACTGTGCTGCATGATATGTTTGAGAAAACATCACAGTTATGTACAGTTTTAATGGCATAGTGGTAAATCACTGTGGCTATGATGTGCAGGGTTTTGGGTTTGAGACTTGCAAGAGTTGATTAGTTTGTTGCTGGACAGAACAAGGCCTGTTGGATGCAGAATGACTAAGGCACTTTTAAGCATTATAAGCAGGTTTGCGTGGGTTTGCGCAAACTTAAGCAGTGCTAACTTCCGGTTAAATATGCTTACAGCCAGTTAGCCATAAAATTGCTTATTCTGTGTAGGCATTGCTTACCACCATGCAAACAGGCTTAATCCCACTTAGTACAGCTTAAATGTGCTTACTCCCACTTACCCCCATGCTAATTTCTTTAAAAGAAAAGAAAATGGGGTTAAAGAAAAGTGGTGAAAAAGGGGGCACACAGAGGGAAAGACAATAGGGAAAGTAGCTAGGGTTATGCAGGCAGGTGTAGGGAAGGTCCATAGCTCTCCATTTCTTTTACAGCAACAGCTGTGCATATAAACTGAATTTGGAGGTAGATTTGGACACTCAAACCCCTGAGAGAGTGATGAGAGCAACAATATTATTTTGTGAAGCCAATTAGACCAGATTACATGTGTCCAGTGGACATGTGTCCAAAATGGACGGCTATGTATGGGACGAGATTTGTTTTTGGGAACAGATTGCCCTTTTTCTTTTTTTTTTTTTCTTTTTTAAGGTGAGAGTCGGATTTTGGGGAAGGATAGTAGTTATATTTGGGGAGATAGGGTGGGTAGAAAGACAGACAAGACAACATACAGGGGCAGTATATGACACATGTGGGGGTAAACACCTTGGACAGGGAGGGGTGTTTGGAAATCAGATGCCCATGAGCCCCCGTATGGAAACTGTGGGACTGAGGTCCCCCACCCATGGGCATTCACCATTGCACCTTCACAGTCCCGAAGTTGGCTGTGTTGGGGGCTGGGTAGGAGGGGCAGCCTGACCCTCTAAATTTACCATGTGGCCCTCAAGCTGGTGTAGCAGATCTCCAAACTCCCTGCAGAGCTCGCTATGCACCATGTGTGCCACTGTTGAGCAGAGACACAGAAGTGATCCCCAGGGTGTATTTCCTATTTCCCATCCACTCATCAAGATTTTTCTTGAAGAGTGCTATTGAAGAACTTTGCTTGACATAGATGGGTAACCTCTCTGGGACAGGAATCTATCCCTCCAGCATGTCCTGTTTATTGTGGTGACAAGGATTAGGTCCCTAAGGTGTGTATCTCAGAGGGATTGGGTTTTCTTTAGGTGTAGCATGTCCAACAGCTCTGGGTTTGACATAGTTTTATATGTTAGGCAGAGATCACCTAGGAGTAGGCGATATGCTATGGAGTAAAGCTAGAGTTTTTTGGGATGGTCAGTATAGGGCATCTGTTTGAGGCCATAATCCTCTTTGTGAGGTACTTCTGTGGCCTTTCCAGCTGCTGCAGATGTCTTGTGAGGTACATTCCAAAAGGGGATTGTACTCTATAATGGGTCTAATGAGTGTTGAGTAGAGGAGAACAATGACCTCTTTTTTCCTGGATGAGAACCCTTTTATGATGAGGTGTACCACGTAGAAGGACTTCCTGACTACTGCGGCGATGTGACTATCAAAGGACAGACTATTATCCACCTGGGTCCCAAGGTCTCTTATCACACATTCGGTGTTAAGTACACTGTTGTCTATGTAGTAGTTCATGGGTACAGAGTTTTTACCAAAGGGGATGACAATGCACTTTTTGGCATTGAGCTTGAGGCCATGGCTCTGACACCAGGCATCTGTCTCAGCGAGTTCCTACTGTAGGATTTCCACATCATTTGGGGACTTGACTGTGGCTCCTAGTTTGCAGTCATCTGCGGACTTCATTAGCCACAGGCCTTCTGTGTTAGCCTGTACTTCAGAGAAGTAGATACCAAACAGAAGAGGTCCAAGGACTGAACCCTGTGGTACTCCACTTGTCACTGGTTTGAGGTCAGATTTGAAGTGTGCAACTTTTACAATGTGGTGTTTGGCAGTGAGCCATTTGGCAACCCATCTTGTGACATAGGGATTTATACCAAGTTTAATGAGTTTAGCTATAATTCCAGAATGAGGGATGGTGTCGAAAGCCTTGTCGAGGTCAAGATAGGCTGTGTGAACCACCTTACCCTCATCTATGGCTTTGGTGACTGCCTCAAAGAAGTCTATCAGGTTCAGAAGGCATGATCTTCCTTTCACAAACCCGAACTGGGTGGGATCCAGAGTTTGGAGGTTACCATTGTCTTTGTTTATGAGTTCCATGATGACACGTTCCATGGCCTTGCAGACCAGGCATGTCAGACTAATAGGGCGATAGTTCCCAGGATCAGTGGTGGCTTCCCCTTTGTGGAGTGGGATAATTGTTGCTTTGTGCCATTCAGTGGGCACAAAGCCTGATGCGAGGCTATGATTGAACATGGTGCTTAGGTGGGGAGCCAGTTCATTCTGAAGTTCATGTAAAATGCAGCCTGGGATGTTGTCCAGTCCCGTGGATGCTGTGTCTTTGGCTTTAGAGAGTGCAGCTTTTACCTGTGTAGTTGTGATTACAGGGACCCTGCATTCTTCCTGTATAGATATGGGCCCTTTAGGGGGTGAGGCAGTGTAAAGTTAGCACTGAACCTATCAGCCAGGATGTTGGCAATATCAGTTGGTTCTGTAATTTTCGTGACATTATGCTGTAACTCAGAGCAGATCTGGGTGTTGCCATTGAAATTCTTGCCAGAACTATAGAATGCTTTGTGGTTGTCCTTAGAATCAGTGGTGATTTTGTTTTCATAGCTAGCTTTGGAAGATCTTATAAGGGATCTCAGCTTCTTACTGAGGCTGACCAGGGAGCTCCTCCACTCATAGGATTTTACTCTCTTTTGCAACAATTTCTTCCTTCTGTTGTACAGTTTGTTTATGGCAGGGGACCACCAGATTGGCTTCCTTTTTTGGAGGATAACATCTTGGTTCTTTTTGGGATTGCACGATCCATGCACTCGTGTAAGTGCTTATAGAGTGCATTTGTGTGGGATTCAGCAGTCGTAACTTTATTGTCCAGCTGCATGGGTGTCATGAAGTTCACCACTTCTGTCTTAAGAAGCATGAAGTTGGCTTTGGAGAAATTTTTTACAGTGGTTTCCTTAATGGGGGGGGGGGGGGGTTGGGGCAGGATGTGGATATCAAGGGTGATTAGCTTATGGTCGGATCGGACCAACAAGGTGTTGACTTCAGGTGTTGAACACCGGTAACTCATGTTGGTAATGACTAGGTCTAGGATATTATTGCCCCTGGTAGGGGTGTGGATAATTTGATCCAGGGCATTGCAGTTTATGGATTCCAGAAAGCGTTGTGTGAAGGAGTTGGTACACAAGTAGTTTTTCCAGTTAATGGTGGGGTAGTTGAAATCACCCATTATTAGGGTGTTTGGTTGAACCCTAATATTTTCCAGTAAATCAAGAAAAGAGGAGTGGGAATCCTGGGGTATGGCGGGGGATCTGTAGCAAGCTAAAATGTGGATTGCAGTTTTGCCCGGAGTTAGTTGCACTTGGATAACCTCGGCTGCATTATGCTAAGCAACTAGCCTGGAGGTGTGGTTATCCTTAATGAATATGGACACACCTCTGCCTTTGGTGTTCCGGTCCAGGTTACATGGCCGAAAAATGTGGTATGAGTTATAACCTGGTAGTGCAGGGGTGCTCTCTGGAGCCTTGAACCAGGTCTCAGTCACTGCACAGATATCGATGTTCTCCATTTTAAGGAGTGCCTCGGGTGAGTGCATTTTGAGATTTAGACTTCTAGCATTGAGTAGCATTCCCCTCAGTTTTTGCTTGCCTGTTCCTGTTACAGTGGTGAATTGGTCATTTGAACCTTGCCTAAAAAAGGCACTATAGGGGCAGCAAGAGCCTTAGCCAGTATCCGGAATCCCAGGGGTGACAGGTGCAGGCCATCTCTGGCAAAGCATCGTGGTCTGTCGACCATGTCATCCCAAGCAGACAGATACTGGATCCCCTTAGAATGACACCAGAAGCTTAGCCAATTGTTGAAGTCAATCATTTTGTCCTTTTGCTGCATTATCATTCTGGGCAATGGCAGAATGCTACTCAGGGCTAGGGTCATACCTGCCTGGGCTACAAGATCATAGAGCTCTTCCATGTCTCTTCTCATGTAGTCCAGGGAGGTATGTCTCAGGTCGTTCACACCAATATGGACAATGACAGAGTCATATTTGTACTTGTTGTGGAGTGACCTGAGTGTGTGGGTTATGTGGCGAATCCTGGCACCCGACAGGCAGCTGACAGTAACCTTCTCCTTGTTTAGCCTGGTGAGTGGGACATCAGTGTGCTTGACTATAGATTCAGCTATGACTAGTGTGTTGGATACGTTGTTTTGCCTTATTGGCTATGGTTGAGTGGCACACTGAGTCTGTAGGCTTTGTTGCATTTGGGTTGTGTTGTGGGGGTGGACGTTGCTTGCATTTCTGCTTTGGAGGTCTCTGTTGCTTGGCAGATTATTATTGAGAGCCTCCGTGAATGTTTTTTTGTTTCTATGTGTGGATTTTGGTGGTGTAGATTTAGTGAGACTATGTGATAAGTGTGGTGTGGTGCAAGTGTTTACCTTCTCCTCTTGAATGTTAAGTTCAGTCTTGGTTGGAGAGAGCTTTACTTCCAGTTTGGCTAGATAAGTGCATCTCTCACAGTTTGTAGTGTTGGGTGGCAGGAGTAGAGGGTTGTCTGTGTGCATGAGGCAATTTCTACATTGCCCCAAGATGCCCAGATTCATCAGATAGACAGGAGAAAACACTGGGAGCTGACCCTTGGACTTGCCTGAATAAAAAAACATTATCCTCTGGATAAGTGAGGAAAGTGAGTACAAGAGCTGTTTTTCTCTAAGCAAGTGGGGAAAGTAAGTGACAGTTTCCTGTCCGCACCCACTCCTGGGGGGGGGGGGGCGAGCCCCATCCCCTGTGGTGGTTCCACCCGAAGGTGGTGCAGAACCAGCAGATGAGGAGATCCCGAGGTGGGTCCCAGACACACTGGAGCATGGTGTTGTGGCCAAATGAGGTGGGAGAGGTGGGTCCGCCTCGACCGGCCTTCCCAAACATGCTATGGTGTTGCATTTTTAAAACATGTGTGGGTTAGTAATAGTCAACACATTCCAGGATTAGTTATAACAGTATGCGTAGACATTCCCATTAACCCAAAACACCAGATTTGGAACAGTTGCATAGCAAACAGAACACATGCATATATGGAACCACAGTGGCCATTACAATGGCATGCAGGTTATATTGACAATAACAGGCCACCAATGATAGTATTTCAACATGGAACATTAATAGAAACACATTTCAATATTTATTGAACAATAGAAAAGATGCACAAGCAGTAGGTTTGGTGTAAACATACCCATTGATTTGTGTATTTAGATTATTGTTGCAGATATGGTGGGGAGAGAGAGAGATGTCAATTAACAATTTATATATTCCTGTAGTTTAATGCTCATTGGTCTACTCAGTTAGGTACAGGTATTGTTACACTACCCTATGGCCTTGGTTTGGCCAGTGGTATGTTTGTAATCAAGTGTATACTTCAACTATCTTATAGCTAAATTCTACATCTCTAACCTGGTATACCTGTGGAGGGAATGTTTGTTAACAATACCTGACTGTTTCTACACATATTCCCAGATTCCAAGTTTATATTATGCACATACCTCTCAATCTCTTATTGCACACACTCTGGTCAAAGCTTGACAACATGGGAGTGGAAATGGGACCTATTTTGAATATTGCTTTCATAAACATGGGGGGCTGATAGAGTGACTGGATTTGTTTTCATATACATTTTCTGAAGGTTTTGAGGTCTGAAAATCAAATGTATGTCTTTATCCGCTGACTACAAATCTGAGATCATCCCACTGATTTGCCACAGGGACAGGGGAACAGGCAGAAAATATAAGCCAGTTATCTGGACATTCTGAAAGGATGTGTGCAGTTGAGAGGTATGATTATGCATACAGCTTACTACCACTCCAAGGATTCAAACCATGGCTGTGTCTGCTAAAAAGACAACAATTTCCGTCACAGTAGAGTGTGTTATTTGAATATTTCTGTCTATCTCTTTAGTGTTTTCAATCTAAGTCTCTCATGGTTGTACAATCTGACCTTGTAATTAAAACAGTCTTATACAGGCATTCCTAGACCTTTTTATTATTTTGCACAGTGTGGGTAACAGTGGTTAATACAACATTACTATTCACAGAATGCAACACTAAAAATGCCATACAATACCAGAATAGCACTACCAGTCCAGGATTTCAATCTTTATTGGCAGGCACAGTTTTCTTATCTGACAGACCTGTGGAGGGAATGTTTGTTAACACTACCTGAATGTTTCCACAGATATTACCAGATTCTGAGTTAATATTATGCACATAATTCTCAATCTGTTAATGCAAGCACTCTGGTTGCAGCTTAACAACATGGGGGTAGAAATGGGACATATCTTGAATATTGCTCTCATAAACTTTTGGTGAGTTGCTAGAGTGACAGGTTAGTTTTCATATACATTTTCTGAAGGTTTTGAGGTCTGAAAATCAAATGTATGTCATTATATGCTGCCTAAAATTCTGACATCATCCCACTGATTTGCCAGGGGGACAGGGTAACAGGCAGAAAATATGAGCCAATTATCTGGACATTCTGAACAAATCTGTACAGTTGAGAGTTATGATTATGCATACAGCTTACTACCACTCCCAGGATTCGAACCATGGCTGTGTCTGCTAAAAATACACAATTTAAGTCACAGTAGAGTGTGCTATTTGGATATTGCTGTCTATCTCTTCACTGTTTTCTATCTAAGTCTCTCGGTTGTACAATCTGACCTTGTGATTACAACAGTCTTATGCAGACATTCCTAGAAATTTTTATTATGTAGCACAGTGTGGGTAACAGTGGTTAATACAACATTAATATTCAGAGAATGCAACACTAAAAATGCCATATGATACCAGAGTAAACACAACCAGTCCAGGATTTAGAGCTTTATTGCCAGGCAGTTACAGTTTTACTTAAATACAACCTATATGGGACTGTTAGTGTCATATTGTCTGGTTTATTCAGTACAACCCATACACAAAACAGTTTTTATACTGGCAGTTGACTTTCTACTACTTTTATATTTATTTGGTATGACTACTACAAGCAGGATTGTTACTCACCAGCCTTGCGATGCAGCCTTTGCAGCATACTCACATGGGCTTCCTGATTCACAGCCTGCTCAGATGCAGCTGTAAGAGAAATATAGAAATAGTTACCCATACCTATCCATCATATACACAAGCTGGACATTATTAAACAGTTACTGGTATGACTACTTACACACTGCTGGGACATCACCCCTCTGCCTAGATTCTTGGATCCACTGATCCAAGAGCTCCCTCTTTCTCTATTTCAAGTCAGCATAGTGGTGCCTGACCTGCTCACCAGTCTGTGGGATACCAGTGGCACTGGTGAGGTCACAGCCAAGATGGTCTCAGGGTTCCTCTTTATATTGGGAGCCCTGGTACTGGCCCTGTCTCTTGCCATGTTTTTTTTACCAGGAGTTCTACCATGACCTTGAACTCCTGGATGCCCCAGCGCTGCGCCCGGAAGCTCAATTCCTCTCCAACTTCAGCCATGATGCTTACAGTAGGAAGCTGCAACCAGTTCTGAGCTGTATTCCCACCTGTGGGGTTTAAATACAGCCAGTTTCCTGCCCTTTGCCATGATTGGACAGTTTTGAATATGCTGAGCTAAGCTAAGCTACGGGCAAACCTGCTTAGCTATGGTTGGCAATGCTTAAAGGGGCAGGTTCAGCACTGCTTACCAATGGGCAAATCCATTTAGCTGGGCTACTCATTGCTTAGCAGTCATATTTACACAATGCTTACACCTGGTAAGCAGAGCTGTGCAGTGCCTAGCATTGCTTATTTTTCAATTTATAGACCATCTGCTGTATGGCATTGATTCATCATTCATTACATATTATAAATTTGTTTACTGTCCCTGACATCCCCCAATGTGCTTTCATTACATTTATTCATGTGTGACTATACTGTATGAGGCACTTGTGTTTATATGGGGATTTCACAGCTTTATTACACTGACACCTCACATCTGGACCAAATGCAGTACACCTTTTGATACATATATTTTATTTAGATGGTAATACAAATGTGAATTGGTTGGAGTGAGGATCAAAATGGGAATGGCTGCTTGCAAAGTGTACGTTCTAACCACTACACTATTGTAATACTGCTTGTGTTGGATGTCTCTTGCTATTTAACTTCTTGTCCAACAAGTCCAGAAAGAACAGTCAGCAGAAGCAATAATACGTCCTTTATTAGGCTACAGCTCACCAACAAACAGAACCAGAGTGTAACTCAGAAAAGAGTTAAGCGCTTTCATCCACCATCATGTGGACTTCTTCAGAATCAATTAAACAATTATAAACACACTATTTAAATCCATTTTGGCGCCAATTCAAATTGATTTAGGACAAGCTGAGTGGAATCAGTGAAATACTCAACAGCAAGGAAGAAAACTGTTGTGTGTTTATAATTGTTTAATTGATTCTGAAGAAGTCCACATGATGGTGGATGAAAGTGCTTAATTCTTTTCTGGGTTACACTCTGGTTCTGTTTGTTGGTGAGCTGTAATCTAATATGCTTCTGCTGACTGTTCTTTCTGGACTTGTTGGACATTGTGTTGCCTTGACATTCCTTGAATCATTATTTAACTTCTTGTGCTGTTTAAGATGGATTAAGCATAGCTAAGCAACAGGCACATCTGCTCAGCTACGCTTAAACTTTATCGCATTTATAAAAAAAAAAGTTTAATTGTGTTATTTTAGCTATACCTTTCAGAATATCCATGCTAATGCTAAACCTTTTATTTTATCAGCTTTCTGCTTCATGGTGGGGATACTTCTCAACCTCTTGGAGCAAAAACTGTGGGCAAACCCTAAGGGGACAAATAGGGACAGATTTTAAATATTGCTCTTACAAACTTTTAGACAGTTGATGATAGATCTTGCATTAGCATGGATTTTCTGTAGGATTTGGAGTCTTTTAAACTCAAATGTTTGTCATTATTTAATGACTTCAATCCTTTTCCAGACAGGTGCAGATTTTAGGAGGAACACACCAAAATATGGGATAAAACTGTGGATATTCTGTGAAAATCTGTACAGTTGAGAGGTATCCTGACATGTTGGGGGTATTTTGAGCATTCTCCCTCATTTTAATTGCTGAAAGGCAATTCTGGAGTGCAGGGGTGTGTGTATTATGAGAGCTCTGCTCTCGGACAACCGTCTGCACTTGTACATGGCTCTGTGTTAGTTTAAGAGCACACAGAGCGAGCCTTCATGAATATGCCATGCTGTGCAGGAATAACTTATTCCTGCACTGCTGCTAGCTTAATCCCAGGGTATGTCTGTTTTATTTCATACTTTAAAGTAACAACAAAAATATACCCCTGTTTATGGGTCTCCGGGGGATTTGTAAGATTAGATTTCATTTAAATGTAGGTTGTTAGATATAAATATAGTATTATCTTTGCATAGGCCTAGAAATGCAGCCATATTAAAGTAGATATACATCTTCATTTTAGATGTTACATGCAGTTTCAATAAAAATGAATGTTTCAGTAGTAATGAAAAACCTTCAGTCAACAATATTGATAAGAATAAAGTGTGATAATAAAATGTACAATACATTATATACAAACAAGCTTGGGAAGTGAAGGTAAAGAGGCATGTAGAACTTGTAGGAAATTTACAAGGTTTTGGTATTATTTAGGAGAGTCACTTCAGACACAGAAGTTAGTAAGTCTGGATTGATGCTCAGAAAATCATTGCAGTGCAGTCTACAGAAGTTTGGTACAGAAACTCGAAAGTGATTGCAGAATTCAGGTCAGATATTCAGGAGAAAAGGAGTGATTCTGAATATAATAAGCACACAAGCTGTGGACCTTATAATTCAGTCTATTTCAGTTTATTAGCATTGTTATTGTAAACAGTAAGATTTAATTCAGATATTGCTGACCGAATACAAGAGTATAATGAGTGCAGAAGCTTTGGACATTATAATTCAGTCTATTCCAGTTTATCTGCACTGCTATTGCAGATAGTAAGATGTGCTTTGGATATTGTTGACGTGTACTCATTCCAGTTTCTTCCAGTTATTTCCAGTTTATTGCTGTAGACTAGTACATTTTTTTCTTACTGTGCATTAAAATGACCTCATCTGTATTGGGTACATGCTTAAGTTGTACTTATGTACTCATTTAAAATGTATGATTTCTTAAAGTTTAATTTATTTTTTATAAAGTATGGGTGGTATTCATAGAAGTTAAGCAAACTTGTAAAGGCAGTCTGCACTGTCTACATGTTTCTGCAGCAAAGGCATAATTCAAACAGGCCATTTACTCTAATGCATGATATCTGCTAATAAATTTAAGCAAATGAAGTAATAATGCAATGTAAATTAGAAATTATTTAAATCTGCATATGGTAAGTCCTGCTTCTGCCTAGTTGTAATTCATAATTTGACACATTTCCTCACCATCCACAGATTCATTATAAAAGGCAGAATCTCACCTTTTCTCTCACCTTGTAATCTACAAAAATGCTTTCCCTTGCTGCTAGCCATGCTATTCGCCAGCATGAACTGACTGTCCTGGCCAAGCCACCCCCAGCAGCACTAATCAACTAATGTGGGCTATGCTATGTGGTGCATGGTCTACTGTCACTGTTCATCAGATATTCACTATTTTCTGTAATTATATTTTTATTTCAGTGCAGGTACTCATATTATTGTTAAGAAAAGTCATGCCATAGTGTTTACTGACACTTGTTCAATGATGAGCTAAGGCATCATATAAGGAATGATTACATTTATAACTGTTTTTCATAACAATAAATGATGGTTAGGTGTTGTACTTAAGTATGTACCTACTGAATCTCCTAAAGTGGTACATTTAATAAAAAGTATTATTTCAGTATTTAACATGAGTGCATACCTTGCAACTGAACAATTTCTCACATTTTTTTTGTATTATGCAATGTTTACTCAGTTTTAACTACTACACCTCTAAGCTTTCAATTAATGGCTAAGGCACTTGCCTCCCCCATAGTGCCTTTTTTAGGCAAGGTCTCAAGAACAAAACTTCTGATGTGAAAATATCACTCACAAATAAGTTAAAGGTTATACAGCTAAATGCTAGGAGTTTAAATCATAAACTTACCTCACTGGAAGCACTACTCTCCCTGGAATATGTTGACATCTGTGCAGTCATAGAAACTTTGTTCAAGGCTGCAGATAGTACCCCAGCCTTGCAAGGCTACAATGCCTTCCACACTTTCAGACTACAAAATGAATTTGTGAGAACCAAAGGAGAAGGAGTATATCTAGCTTCATCAAAGATAAATACACCTCTAAACTGGTTAGGCAGGAAACCTCCATGGAGTTACTCTGTGTTCAACTAACTGTGGGTAAACACACCTTTCAGGTCATCATTAGCTATAGGCACCCCTTCAATGAACCAAGATGCTCACACTGTTTATTTGGAAATACTTGAGTCAATCAAATTACAAACAAACACTCTAGTCATAGGTGATTTTAAACTGTCCCTCCATTGACTGGGAAACTTATACAAGTACCAACATGCTCGCAGAAAGGTTTCTGGACTTTGTTAACACTAATGCCCTGGAACAGATAGTATGCAACCCCACAAGTGGCTCAAATATTCTCAACCTGGTCCTCACCAACATAGGTGACCATTGCACCTCCACAGGTATAGGATGCTCACTGGTTAAATCTGATCACAAATCAGTCACATTTGAAATAACTATAATACCTGAAATCAGGCTAAAAAAATTCACCAAAGCTAATTCTATTCTCTTAAGGGATGGCATAAATAATTTCCAAGCTCTGTTCCCACAGATGACATTGACAACTATACTAAGATACTAAGGTGTACACAAATGCCCTGTACAAACACTTACACAAATGCATTGACATAAGTTATACAGCAAGAGGAAGAAGTTGCTGCCTGAGAATAAAAAAGAGAGGCCCCAGCACTGGAAGAGCACCCACCTCTGCTTAAACAAACAAATAAGACAACTTGTAAAATCCTCTAAGGGCAACTTTGAAAAAAAATTAGCAACCATAGCTAAGGATAACCATAAGGCATTCTTCAGCTATATCCATAACCTAAAAGGTAGGACCCAGATATGTGCTGAACTAGCTGTGAATGGCATCACACACACTGATCCTGTGAAAATAGTTAACCTATTAGCTAACAGGTTTGGTGAAAATTTCACACCCCTGTCCCCTCCAAACATTCCACAAAGCATTCCCACTACATGTCCCCGACTTTGCATCTCAAAAGAACAAGCCATTAATGCTCTATCTTCAAGGCCAAAAACACAGCCTCTATGGGAACATATGGCATCCCAGGTTGCATTTTAAAACATAAGTTACCAACTCCATTAGGTACTCCTTTCAACCACAGCCTGAGTACTGGTTTTGTCCTTTATATGAAAAACAGCAACCATCATCACCCTTCATAAAGGGGGTACAGCAACAGACCATGTGAACTACAGAACCATAAGCTTAACCAGCCTTATCTGTAAAGCCAAGGAAGGAATCATTATAGACCCGATAAATAAGGATATAGGTGATCTCCAAACCCTTGATCTGACACAGTCTGGTTTTATGAAAGGCAGGTCATGACTGTTAAACCTGGTAGACTTCTTCAAAAATATCACCACAGCCATAAACAAAGGCAAATCTGTGCATACAGCCTATCTTGACTTAGCCAAGGCCTTCAACACAATCCCACATTTGGGCATCATTGACAAACACTCCCAGTTGAAAATTAACCATTATGTCATCAGGTGGGTTGCTAACTGTCTCACAGACAGATCACACTCAGTGAAAGTTGGGGACTTTACGTCAACCAGCAGATCTGTCACCAGTGGGTCCCCCAGGGGTCAGTGCTGGGCCCCCTATCATTTGGAATATACATCTCAGAAGTTCAGGCAAAAACAGAGAGGCTTGTATCTGACTAAGTCTGCTTGCAGCTGAAAATTAGGTGCAATCATGGAATCCCCAAATGATGTCAATATACTTCAAGAGGGACTTCCACAAACCAATGATTGCTCCCAAAACCATGGACTCAAACTCAATGCAAAAAAATGCATCATCACCCCTGTAGATCAGAGTGTAAAGTGTGTGCTATATCTTTATGAAGCACGCGAGGCTGTACATGCATGTATAAATTTCAGACACATGTAGTCCCTAGTACCATTTTGTAGAAGCAACCGGAGAGTGAGCATGCATGATCGCAGTTGTTAGTCTGTATATAAGTTACTTAAGTTATAGCCAGTAAGCCTCTATAGTGATGTATGTATAAAATAAAGCTGCTTGAACAGAATCCTAGAAGACTCGTTTATTCATGTCCTAACACAAAAGTGGCATGGTGTCAGAAGGTGGATGGAAACGAGAAGAATGTTCTGAGCCATGAGATGCAAAGACGACAGCAAAGGTAAAACTGAGAGAAAAGAACCAAACATAACCAGAAAGAATCAAAGGTAATAAGAAATAATGAGTTATTTACTCGATGCCAGAGAGGAAAAAGGGGTGTTACAAGGGCACAAACCACATTATCAAACAAGCAGAAAGTATTAAAGTTTGCTAACTAAAGAAAATGTTTAAGATAAAAGTATTTGATGAAATTATTAACAGTAAAGCAAAATCGAGCATGTTTAAAGCAAAATGAATGTGTTTAAGGCAAAGTTGGGCATGCTTAGAGTAAAACGAGCACAAGAAAAGTATGTTGGGCATGAAAAGGGCTTAAAAAAGCAAAATGAATACAATAAAAGGAAAAGAAAGGGCATGTTAAGCAAAAATAAAGTAAGATGACTGTATGCATTTTGACAAAGTGCTGTGTTTGGGCATAACTACGACTTCGTATTTTATCAAGGGAGTAACTAAAGTTATTCAAAGTATCTCAGAGTGTGTAAAAGTGCTTACAGTGTGTGCTTATTACTGTGCATGTATTTCAAAGAGCTCATTGTGTGCAAAGTGCAACTATTTCATGTAATATAGTCAAAGTATAGCTATTTTGGGAAAATGTTTCTTGTGTTGGGTGTGTCTATTCACAAAGTGTGGCCATTACAGAGTGCTTCTTGTACTATAAAGAGTTACCTAGCAAGGTACTGCCATTTTGGGGACATTTCAGTGTGCTGTATGCAGTTATTTGCAAAGTACAATTACCTCAAAAGTTATTGATTTTGGGCAACAGATGTTCGATTAATAAGCATTGTCCAGTTGCTTGAAATGTTTCTTACACTGATAAGAGGTGAAGTTATGTTATCCCATCTCACCTTCATTCTTGCTGGTTGGGTCAAGAGCTGATCCTTGGCTCCAACTCGGTCGATTTACTATAGTTCGAGAGCTTTTACTGGCTTGTAGCTAACTCCTATCACAACATGCCTAGCGGTAGCTACCCAGATCTCGTTTGCCGCTTGCAGAGTCAAGATTGCGACTACTGGCTCAGGCTAAGTACTTTGTGCTTTTTCACATATATTGTTATCCTTCTTAGGGTTTGTTGTTTAACTTTGTTAGAGTGCATATTATCCCGTTAGTCTAACGACCCCTTTTTCTCCTTGTTGTGAGTGTTTTGGCCATCATTTTCTTCGTCAGGCCTTGCTCTCCCTTCAAGCCCATTTAAATTAGAGGGTTCTTCCTTTTTTTCCCCCACCCTTTCTGGGTTAGTCATTTAAGTTAGAGGCTATCCTATTGGGGGAGTCGCCATTTAAGTTAGAAGCTCTCCCCCTTTTCTTCTTCTTCTCTTCCTTTAAAAAAAAAAAGAGAGTTTTCCTTTATTGTTGTTTGGGCTAGCTGTTTCAGCTTTGTAGTAGTTTTAGTGTTGTGTGCTGTTAGCTTATAGCTTTGTGTTTCTAGCACTATGGTAAATTGTTCTGTCATTTTTCCACTATGTCCAAAGAGTCGAAAACCTCTGGGGTTCAAAACATGTGACTGGTGCTGCAAAAAATGTCCCTTATGGACAGGCACACGAGTTGTGTATATTGTTTAGGGGCTGTTCACCTGCAGGACTCATGCTCAATCTGTCATGCTTTCAGTTACAGTCCTGCAGGAAAGAAAGAATAAGGTAATTTTACATGGCCTTCTGCAGAACCCTCAAGATTCTTCATCTTAGGGTCCTCAACCAGCTAAAGTGTCCAAAAAACACACTAAGCCATCAGTAATGAGTTTGGAACAGACAAAATCCACTAAAAAACCTTCAGCTCTGATGGTTCCCAGTGTTGGTTCCAACAAAGCTATGTCTCCGGTGGCTCCCTCTGTGTCCTCGGAGCCAGTCCGGACCCATAAGAGAACAAGGTCTCCTTCTTTGGAACTGGTACGCTCTACTCCACAATCTCCTTTGCTGCAATCTGGAGCAGGCAGTTACCAATCCTCTTTGCACTCCTCTCAGTTCTCCAGGCTTTTGGATAACGATGTGGAGAGAGTGGTCAATAGGCTCCTCAAGTCACAGGCACTTGCCAAATTACTATCGAGCCCAGCCCTTAAGGAATTGGCTCCTTCGGCCCATCCGTCTTCTACATCGGTTCCTCCTCAGACTCTCTTGAGCTCAGAGCCGGAGTGCATGGAGGTCATGGTGGTGGAACCATCGGCTCTGTTACCTTTTCTTTATTGGTTCTGACACCTGGTCCGATCTCCTCAATGTCTCAGTCCATCAAGGGATCTGAGTGCTGAAACTCTCTCACCGACTCTGAGGGGGGAAGTGGCATCGGACCATTGTCTGACCCCACTCTGCCTCTTGGAGCTTCGGCACAGGTGAGCTCAGCTCCCACATCAGCCTCGCAGCTGTCGCTCTTGGTTCGCAAGAAATCTCCAGGCTCTTCTGAGTGGGGCTCCTTGTACTTGGGACCATGGTGCCTTCAAGGTGATGAGGAGTGTTTTGTTTCCTGAGACTGCTCCACCTTCAGCTCCTTTGGCTGCTTCTCTTTCAGTGCCTGTAGCTGCCTTTGACCCTCCTCCTGCCTCCAAGCGTAGGGAACCTATGCTCCAGAATGCCCAATTGGGTGACCCCACTTCTTTCAAAACCTTCCCCAGACATTCGGAGGAGGTCCCTCTGAAGAAAAGATGTAAGAGGAAGCATCTGGACTCCCCTGAGTCTATCACTTCAGACACAGACTTGGATGAATCGAAAGAGTCCCCGCGGTTCCCCTCTGGGGATGTCTCCTTTTCAGACATCTTGGAAATCCTTAGACAGAGGAGTTGCTGGAAGTCCCTAGCCCCTTCTGAGGATGAATCTGTCTACCTGGATGCATTTGGTTCCTGACCCTCCACTTCTTGGGTGTCTCCTCCTTTTGACCCACTTTTGTCTGTAGTGAATCGAAAGGCGTGGAGTGCTCCAGAGACCATGGAACCACTTCTGAGGAGACCAAATAAATTTATTACTGCTCCCGAGGATAAATCCTTCCTTTCCAAAGGGGTCCCTGTTGATGCCATGCTGGTGGCAGCGGCCACTAAGAAGGAACTTGCAAAAACTTCTTCATCTGTCCACCCACCAAACAAGGAGTCTCATACAATAGACAGGTATGGGAAGCATATGTTCTCTTCAGTGACCTTTACTCTCAGGTTGCTGAATTACTTGTCACACTTCACATGACTTCAGAGGGATCTCCTGAAGGATCTAGGAGATACCTTGCAAGATCCTACAGCCAAGGGAGTTGCAAACAGGAGCTTCCCAGCTTGCGACCTTGACATCAGTAGTTAACTCCTCCATGAGGCTCATTTCTTTTGTGGCAGATGGAGCAAGTCGGGCAGCAGGTACTGGAGTAGCTTTGCGGAGACACTCCTGGATGCACCTTTGTTAGTTTGTGGAACCTTTCAAGTCTTCAATTACCAATGTCCCCTTCAATGACTCATCCTTGTTCGGGCCTCAGGTAAAAGAGACTCTCACCAGGTGTGAATAGGATGGCAAGACTCTCTCTGCCATAGCAGTCCATTTTTCCACTCCATCTAGACCCTATCCTAAAGGTCAGAAGAGTGGAAAGATGTGGTTCTGAAAATCCCAGGGAGCCTCGTCTGACACAAATGGAGATTTTTCCCCCAGGGGCAGAGGGGGAACTACAATGGAAGATGCCACCCTCGCGGCAAAGGGGGTCCGCAACAGTAGGGAGACAGAGATACATTCCCTGCTAAGCCCTTCCAGCACTCCTGAAGGGAGGCCCAACTGTCCACCTCTGGAGGCAGTTGGGGGCAGACTTACAATGTACCCAGCAGCCTGGCAAACTATCACAAGAGAAACATGGGTACTGTCAATAATATCCAGGTGTTACAAAATTTCTTTTACCCAGTTGCCCCCCTCAAAAGAAACATGTTCTATCCCAGATGTTCCAACCAGTCTTTGGGATCATGCAATCCTAGCGGTACAAAGATTGCTAGAAAAAAAAAGTCATCCAAGAAGTCTCCGCGGACCAAATCAGGTCCGGAACTTACTCAAGGTACTTTTTAGTTCCAAAAAAGATAGGGGACTCTTGACCCATTTTTGGATCTCAGCAAGCTAAACAGATCAGTAAAGAAGATGAAGTTCCGGATGGTAACACTGCAGTCCATTCTTCCCTTCTTGAGTCAGGACAATTGGATGTGCTTAATAGATCTCCAGGACGCGTACTACCACATAAAAATGGACAAGCAATCCAGGAGATTCCTACACTTCTGTATGGAAGCCAGTCATTATCAGTTCAGAGCCCTGTCCTTTGGTCTCACTACAGCCTCCAGGGTGTTCACCAAGTATATGGCAGTGGTCATGGCTCACCTGAGGCATCTAGGATTCCAGGTGTTTACATATCTAGATGACTGGCTCTTCACTGCTACCACCGAGCATCAACTGATCAAAGCAAGGGACTACACAATCCAAACTTGTTCCCAACTAGGCATCACCATAAACTACAAAAAGTCTGCCTTGTTGTCTTGCCAGTCTATTAGCTTTAAGGGGCAGACTTAGATACAAGACGCATGATAGCAAAAGTGCCTCAAGACAGGGTGTTAACCATTCATCAACAAGTTTCATTTCTCATAAAGAAGATGAAAGTTCAGGCAAGAGAAGTATTACAAGTCTTGGGCTCAATGGCCACAGCAATTGCACTAGTTCTTTTGGCACACTTCCACATGCAGATTCTGCAGTGGCTTTATTTCGCTCAATGTTCTTTTTAGGATTTACCAATGTCACTCATGATCTTGATCACAGAAACTTGCAAAAAGGACTTATTATGGTGGCTTGTCTCCTCCCAGGTGACTTTGAGCAGACCCTTTCTAGACCCCCATCCTGTAGTCACAGTGACCATGGACACCTCCTAGATAGGGTGGGAGGCATTATCTGGGACAGACTGTCCAAGGAATGTGGCAACCTCACGAGTACCATTTGCACATCAATGTTCTAGAGATGAGAGCAGTGTTTCTGGCATTGCAAGCACTTCAAGACTCTTTACCTACCAGGACCATTACAATTCAAACAGACAATATGTCAGTGGTATGGTACATTAACAAGCAGGGTGGGACCAGATCTTACCCCTTGTATCGGGAGGCGCTTCAAGTATGGCAATGGGCGATGTCTTCCCAACATTTTCTGGTTGTGACGCACATTCCCGGGAAATCCAACATGATAGCAGACAGGCTCAGCAGGGCTATCCTCATGCCTCACAAGTAGCTCCTGAAGCAAGAAGTTGTGGACTTGATTTTTCACAAATGAGGCCAGGCATGCTGAAATCTTTTTGCCACTCCCCTCAACAACAAATGCAGCAACTACTTCGCCCTAGTTCCCCCTCCGGGACAGTCATCCAGGGATGCACTTGTTCATGACTGGCCTCCAAAACTACTCTATGCCTTTCAACCTTTCCCACTAATTCCAAAAGTACTGCAGAAAGCAAAGTCATTGGGTTGCAAACTCATTGCTCCTTAATGACCTCATCAGATATGGCTCCCATTTCTTTGTCATCATCTTCAACTGGTGCCTTGGATACTGGACCCAGTTCCGGACCTCCTGACACATCAGTCAGGTAGGCTTCATCCTTCCCTCCAAACTCTCAAGCTGACTGCTTGGTTCCTTCACTTCCAGTCTTAGCCAGGCTCCCAAACATTTCCCCGGCTGTACAGCATATTCTAATGTCCTCTCACAAGCCCACTACCAGGAAGATTTACACTAGTAAATGGAAGAGGTTCTCTTATTGGGGAAGAGTAATGACATTGCTCCCTTCACTGCTCCTGTTCACAAGATTCTTGACTTTCTGGCTGAAACCTTCGAAAGAGGGGCAGCTGCAGCTACTATTAGGGTCCAACTAGCTGCCATCTCCAATTTTCATATAGGAGATTTGGGTTCTAACATCATGTCCCATAAGTTGTGCAGAGCATTCTTACGAAGTACAGCTCTATTATGGCCCCCAGTAAGAGAACCCCCCCCAACATTTCTATCTTAGAAAACCCTTTTCTTGGTTGCTATTACTTCATCTAGACAGGTTTCTGAATTACATGCTTTGTCTATTCGCCAACCATATCCAATTTTTCACAAAGATAGAGTCTCTCTTAGGATGAATCCTTCCTTTTTACCAAAGGTATGTTCAGAGTATAACTTAAATCAGTCCATTGAGCTTCCTGTGTTCTTCCCCAAAATGGCAACAAGGCAGAGTATAGACTCCACCAACTGGATGTTTATAGACAATTACATTTTTATTTACACAGGACCAAAGACCTTAGAAAATCAGACCAATTGTTTGTATCCTTTGCTGACAATAAACAAGGTTCTCCAGTTTCAAAAGTGACCTTATCAAAATGGCTGTCAGACACAATCAGTTATTCTTATGATTTGCATAAAAAGACACTTCCAGGATGGGCCAGAGGACATTCAACAAGGGCCTTAAACACCACTGTTGCCTTCCAAGCTAAATTGTCTTTAGATTCAGTCTGTGCATCAGCAACATGAGTGAATCTTCATACCTTTATCACTCATTACAAAGTGGATGTGGTCTCCCAGAGTAGGGCATCCTTTGGTTCCATGGTCCTGAAGAGTTTGTTCCAGTGAGCCACCCAAGAACCAGGTGCTGGGGATGAGGTCACAACAAGCAAGAACAAAGGTGAGATGGGACAACGTAACATAAAGAAGTTATGTGCCTACCATAATGTTCCATGTTTGTTGTCCTCCATCTCGCCTTCCTTCTTGTGTCCCCCCCTCCTTCCCCCTTCCTGGAGGTTTGAGAGGAGTTCTTTTATTGGTTACACTGGCTGAGCTTCCTGCTGACATACCAGATTAGTTAGCCATGTCTTGCTTTTCCTCTTTCCTTCCTATCTTAAATGTATAAGAGCTTAGTAAAATTTGTTTTTACTAAGTGTGTCTAGTGTGGGGTATTACAAATGAGATCTGGGTAGCTACCGCTAGGCATATAGGGAGAGGGGTTAGCCTTGAGCCAGTAAAAGCTCATGAGCTATAGTAAATCGACTGGGTCAGAGTGGAGGATCGGCTCCGGACCCAACCAGCAAGAAGGAAGGTGAAATATAGGACAACAAACATGGAACGTTATGGTAGGTACATAACTTCTTTTCTTCTTGCAAAAAGACAACATTACATGAGTGTTACAGTGCTCATGAGTTATTCAGTCAAATCGTAAAGTTCTCAAATGTTTCCTAAGGTGATGACTTTAGCAAGTGATGGTATATGATTGTAGCATTTCTGCCTTTACCATTAATATTCCGAAAGTATTGAAAACCCTAAAAAGTTTATTTTGCAAAGTCCAGTGAAGTATCGAAACACCAAAGAAGTTTATTTAGCAAAGTCCGTAAAGTATCAAAAATCCCAAGAAGTTTATTTCACAAAGTCCAGTTATTCAAAAGTACTACCAGTTCTGTCATTCACATAATTCCGATAAGCCCAGTGAAAGTATAAGTTCAGAGCATGAAAACATTGGACAAGTTCTGTTTATGCCAGAAACTTAAACATATGTGCATGTGTGTATATTCATGTTTATTTGCAAAACCCTAAGCTGGTCTGGTATGTGTTAATATGGAAGATGGATTTTGAAAACCCTTACTGCTTGTGTTTGATCAGAATATTGTAGAGAACTGGAGAATATTTGAGCAAGAGTATGATATCTTCATACAAGCAGCTTATGCAGATAGAGATGCATGCACAATGCCATTCATTTTGCTAAATTTAGTAGGGTCTGAGGCCATAGAAAGAGAACATTCATTTGTGTATGCACCAGCAGTATATGAAGGAGAAGGTGCAGATCACCATATTGTTGTACAAGCTGAATCAAAGGAAGACCCTGAGTATTTGAAGCACAAGCTTAGAGAAGTGTGCAACTCCCCCAGATGAATATTAAATTAGAGAGGCATTTGCTTTACACAAGAGATCAGAAACCAGGGGAAACATTTGCAGCTTACATAACTGACTTGAGAAACATGTTGGTTTGGTGATCTAAAAGATGACCTGATAAAGGATAGGCTTGCATGTGGTATTAGCGCCGCTGTGAGAAAGTTTTTACTTTATGACAGTGATTTAATGTTGAGCACAGCAATAGAGGTTTGTCAAATCCATGAGATGGCAGAAAGACAATGGGCCGGATTCACAAAGGCTTGCACGGAGTCTAAGAGTAGAGTAAGACTCCATGCAGCCAACATGTCCGCCGAGCAATCCAGGAACAGCCGGCAGGGGCGTGCAACAGAGCTCCTAAAACGAGGTTATGCAAATTACCTCATTTGCTGGCGAAAGCCAGGCAAATGAGGTTAATTTGCGATCCAGGAAACCCGAACCTGTCCGAGTAAGAGTAGTGTTATTTGCAGAAATGTACTCCGTTGACAACTGAGTCCCGTTCTGCAAATAGCAAAATGGAGCCATGACAGCTCCAAATAAAGGCTGCATCCAGTTGAGGAAGCATGCCAACAGCCAAATATACGGCCATTGGCAATGTTCCCCGATGCAAAATTAAAAAAAAAACATTTTTTTTTACCTCGATCTCTGAAGTTTAAGCATAGCGCAGTGCCGCGCAAATGTGCTGCACTCTAAAAACCAGAAAACCAAAAATTAAAAGCCACAAATAGGGATTTTATAGCAAATCATAAGTTTCAATGCAAGTGAATGGCAGGCTGAAGACAACATGGCAACCGAGTAGAGGTTGCTAAGGGGGGAAGCTCAGTCTAAGAGATGTAACCAAGCATTACTAGGCAATCTCATGCAAATCAGGGTAAGGATAGTGAATCCCAAGTTTACATAGCAAATGAGCACAGTCAGTGGAGTGTATGAGTAGGATAAGGGGAGTAACAGAGTAGAAGATATGTGACATCACGAGGGGGTATGTATGAAAGAATGTAAGCTCATTGGAGCAGAGTGGCATGTGTTTGCTGTCAGTTACTCATCACTGGAAGAGGTGTGTCAACAGGTATCCTAGCTAAAAGGCAAGAAATAGATGGTGTATGCCGTGGATAACACTAAAGTTTCTTGTTGAAGTGCCTGCAATGTGTTTGCATGCGGGTGCACGCCGGTATATCCGAGAAAGACTGTGTGCGCAAGTGTGCGCCTGTGTGCACGCGTTTAAGCTGGAGTAAGTATGTGTAAGGTTGTTTAAAGTTGTGTAAGTGTGTTTGCACCTGTGTGCGCACGTTTAAGCAGGAATCAGCAAGTGTTAGGCTGTGTAAGCATGTGTGTGCGTGTGTGACATGGTGTGTGCATGTTTGCGCTTGTGTGCGTGGCGCTGCCCCCCTGAGGAAACAGAAAGGGAAAAGGAAGCACAACAAATAGTAGGAAGTTAACCAGGGAGAACTAGCAGAGCTAGCAGGTGAAAACAATCAGAATCAGGCAATTACACAGGCAGTACACTAGCCCAGCCCAGCCCAGCCCAGCACTTAAAACTCTGCAAACAACTTTCCACCATGTTTTCCTCAGAGACACTGCAACATTGCAGTAAACTAAGAGAAGTGAAAACTTAAAAAGCTTTACTGAGACAAAGAAATGTTAGGGGCTGCCATTGCTGTTATAAGGCGACATATGCAACATGCTGAGGGCGGTGACAATGCAAATGCTGCTGAGCAACCGCCAGTGAGGAGACGGCGAAGAGTGTACAGGCCCAGGGTAACCTACCAGGGGTTACATGAGCTGGAGATAGTGGAGCGCTATAGAGTGGACAGAGATCTCATGCAGCAAATTGTTGAGCTGTGCAGGCCACGCCTCACACACAGAACCAACAGAGGGGAACCCATCCCAGTGGAAACCAAGGTATGTGTTGACCTAAGAATACTAGCAACAGGTACCTTCCAGAGACCAACTGGTGATATGATGGGGATACCACAGGCATCAGCATCCAGGGTACTGCACCAGTTCCTGAATGCCATGTCAGCAGATGTCGGTGATCATGTATATTTCCCCAATTCCCGTGAGGTATTGGCCATGAATATGCACCTTTTCCAGCAAATAGCGGAATACCCTGAGGTAGTGGGAGCAATAGACTGCACGCACATTCACATCAAAGCACCAGCCGGTGAGCGGAGTAGGGCCTACACTAACCGCAAGGGCTTCCCCTCCACCAACTGCCAGGTCATGTGTGATGCCCAGGGCATAATACTGAATGTGTGTGCTGGCTGCCCTGGAAGCTACCATGATTCCCATATCTGGCATCTGACACAGCTGTACCAGACATTTGCCAATGGGGACATCCCTCATGGTCACCTAGTGGGGGATGCTGGATATGCACTGGAGCCGTGGCTGACGACACCATCAGAAATGCACACACACCTGAACAGGAATGCCATAATGAGGCACACGCACAAACACAAAATGTAATCGAGCTTGTGTTTGGGCTGCTCAAGTCACGGTTCTGGTGCCTGGACACATCTGGTGGAGTCTTGCAGTACTCACCAACTACATGTACCCAAATTGTCATGGCATGTGCTATACTACATAATATGATCCTGTTAAACAGCTGCAGCAGGATCAGCATAGGCCAGGGCCAAACAGCCCCCCATCATTGCCAAGCCCATCACAGGCAGAGCGTGACTCGGAGGAGGAACAACCTGAGCCTGCCCCAGTAGGCAGAAGGAGGAGTGCCCAGTATGCTTTGGCCTTGGCAAAGAGGCAATGCATAGCACATACACTGGCTCAGTAGGAACCCTGGAAATGATACCTCTTTCTGACTCACACATATAGTAAAAGGGATGCCTAACTTGACACTACCTGTTTTCAAACATGTATAGGGAGTGTACTATGTGCATCCGACATAGGCAGCCCTGCAGCACAACCTGAGGCATGATTGCCATGTTTTAAGCAATATAAAGCAGTGCTAAACAGCTTTTACCACTATTTAGTATATGTAAACAAAATTGCACACACTGACTAGCACAACTTTGGGCAATGTTGAGCAATATTGGGCAACGTTCAACAATGTTGGTTAATGTTGAGCAATGTTGGGCAAGTTTGGTCAAAGTTGGGCATAGTTGAGCAAAAGCAGGTAAACATGCTCATATCTGCTTTACTGGTCCTTAAGCAGTCTGGTCTGCCCAGTATGAAAATATAAAGCAGTGACAGGCCTCAAACCCAGGATACTGTGCACTATAGTCACAATACTGAACCACCAAACCATGACAGTATTTCGCTGGTCAGCCTCTATGAAGAAATGTTGATAAGTCTATGCAAAGTGTCTCATGGAAACCCTACAGGCACAGCATAATCCCTGTTGAGTTATGACACAAAGGTGAGCCCTGCAGTAAAACTATAACTTGATTTCCAACACACATATAGTATAAATTTTAATATTGGGCATGTTCACACACGTTAACAAATGTAGTGGACTTCAGACAGCAACATACTGAAAGGTCACACTGGGCATGCTCACACACTTGAATAAATGAGACAAATGTCAGGCAACAAAACACTGAAAGGCCAAACTGGGCATGCTCACATGCTTAGCCCATGTCTGAGTACAGCAGTGGGCCACACATATCTGGCAGTTGCATGTGTTAACCCAGGTACCTCTCACTATTCACCAATCCTGCCTTGTGCACACAGTTATATGACACCAGACACATATATAATATATTGGAACCCTGTCATAATCAAATATGTACTACAGATACCTAGGTTGTTCATAGAAAGTGGGAAAGCAAAGAAGATAAAAACATGTAATCAGTATCATCAATAAACAATGTGCACTCCAAGCATTATCATAGGTTCATAGGTTGATACTAGGCTATCTGCCTTAGGGCATTTATAAGCCTAGCCAGAGTATGTTTGGCTTTCGCCACCCTTTTAGATTAGTAGACTGTGCCTTTGAATAGTAGGTCACACAAGATAGCCCTTTTATGGTTAGTTTATTGTGCCTCTGTCTAGCAGGGACCCAGAAGAGATCCCAGGGGTAAACATACGATCTCCCATCCACTCGTCAAGATTTCTCTTGAAGAGGGTCAGTGAGGGGCTCTACCTAACTTGGACTGGGATTCCATTCCAGAGTGAGGGGAGCCACTGAGATATGAATCTGTCCCTCCAGCATGTCCTAATTATTTCTGTGCTGAGGTTTGAGTCACCTGGAGTGTGTAGCTCTAAGGGATTTGGATATCCTGAGTTTGAGCATGACCATTAATTCTGGGTTGGACATGGCTTTATACGTCACGCACAGATTGCATCTGAGTAAGCGGTAAGCAACTGAGTAGAGCTGGAGTTTCTTTAGCCGAACTGTGTAGGGCATCTGTTTGAGTCCCTTGATCCACTTGGTGAGGTACTTTTGGGGTCATTACAGTTGCAACAGGTGTCGGGTAAGGTACATCCCAAATGGGGCATTGTATTCAAGTATGGGCCTGATGAGTAGAGGGGCACAATGACCTCTCTTGATCTAGATGTGAAACCTTTTGTGATAAGGGGGGCTATATAGAAGGTCTTTCTAACTACTTTGGCAACGCGATTGTCAAAGGAGAGAATACTATCTACTTGGGTCACCAAATCCCTAATTACTTCTTCCGTACGTAATGGATTACCACCTATGTAGTAATTTGTGGGCACTTTGTTTTTCCCAAAGGGGATGCCTATGCATTTTATGGCATTTAGCTTTAGGCCATGGCTCTGGCACCAGTTAACCATCTCTGTGAGACCCTTTTGGAGGATGCTTGTGTCAGCCAGAGAGTCGATTATGGCACCCAGTTTGCAGTCATCTGCGAATTTGGTCAGCCATAGTCCCACCATGTTAGCCTGTACCTCAGAGAAATATATACTGAACAAGAGAGGTCCCAGGACTGAGCCTTGTGAGACGCCACTTGTAACTGGTGTAGAGTCTGACATGGCACCTGCAATTCTGACCATGTGGGTGCTATCCCTGATCCAGTTTGCAATCCATCTTGTGACATATGTGTTGATATCTAAGCTGGTGAGCTTATTTATGATGCCCAAGTGGGGTATTATGTTGAAGGCTTTTGCGAGGTCCAGGTAGGCTGTGTGGACTACCTTCCCTACGTCTATGGCCCTGGTAACTGTTTCAAAGAAGTTGACCAGGTTCAAGAGGCAAGATCTTCCCTTAACAAAGCCGAATTGGGTAGGATCCAGTGTCTAGAGGTTCCTGATGTCTTTGTTTATGAGTTCCATGATGATACGCTCCATAGCTTTGCAGACCAGGCTAGTCAGGCTTATAGGCCGATAGTGTCCAGGGTCCATTGTGGCACCACCTTTGTGGAGTGTGACCACTATTGCTGTACACCATTCCTTGGGTACATATCCTGTAGTAAGTCTGATATTGAACAGTGACTTTATGTGAAGGTTACGTTCTTCATGGAGCTCGTGTAAGATGCAGCCCGGGATACCGTCCAGTCCCATTGATGCTGTGTTATTGCTTTGGAGAGGGTAGCTTTCACCTGTTCATCTGTGATGTCAGGGAGGCTACACTCTGTTGGGATGGACATTTGCTCTTTTGGGGGGATGGGGCGGAGATATTTGCACTGAACCTGTCTGCCAGGATGTTGGCAATGTCTGTGGGTTCAGTGTTTTTTTTGTCATTATGCACTAACTAAGAGCATATCTGGGAGTTGCCACCCAGGTTCCTGACATAACTAAAGAAGGCCTTGTGAATGTCTTTAATGTCTTGTGCAATGTTTCTTTCGAAGCTGGCCTTAGATGATTTTATGAGTGATCGTAGTTTCTTGCTAGTACTGATCAGAGATGTCTTCCCTTCTTGGGATTTTGCTCTGTCATGTAGTAGCCTCCTCCTTTTCATTGTATAGCTTATTTTAGGCTGGGGTTGACCAGACAGGTCCCCTGCCTTTGGAGGAGTGAGTCTTGGTTTCATTTGGGATAGCACAATCCATGCATTCCTGTAGGTGTCCATAGAATGCGTTTGTAAAGGATTCTGCAGTTTGAGCCATATTTTCCACTGGCCCAGGGGCTTTGAAGGATACCACCTCGGTTTTGAGAAGTGTGATGTTTGCTTTTGAGAAGTTCTTCAACGAGAATACTTTGGCTGGGGGTGGGGACGGGATATGGATGTCCAATCAGATAAATGTATGGTCTGACCTTACCAATGAGGGGTATACCTCTGGTGTGGAACACAGAGTCCCCATGTTGGTGATGAACAGGTCCAATATGTTTTTCCCTCTTGTGGGGGTGGTGACCAGTTGTTCCATAGCATTTGAGTTTATAAATTCTAGGAACTGTTGGCCAATGGTGTTGGGGCTTGAGTAGTATTCCCAGTCAATGTTTGGGTAGTTGAAGTCACCCAGTATAATGGTGTTTGGACAGACCTTCATAATCTCCAGTGTTCTCTGGAAAGCCGAGTGGGGTCCCTGAGTTTGTGGGGGTGGTCTGTAGCAGGCTACAAACTGAAAGGCAGTTTTGCCCACTGTTAGTTGCACATGGATGGTCTCTGATGCTTCGTGCAGTGCTACTAACCTGGAGGTGTGTGTATCTTTGATGTATATGGATACTCCCCCTCATTTTGTGGTTTGGTCCAGGTTTTGTGGCCGAAAAACATGGTATGAAGTATAACCTGGTAGTGCTGGGGTGCTTTCAGGAGCCTTGAACCAGGTTTCTGTTACTGCACATATATCGATATTCTCCATACTGAAGAGAGCCTTGAGTGTGTGCATTTTGAGGTGTAGACTTCTGGCATTGAGCAGCATTACCCTTAGTTTCTTTTACCTTGTATCGTCTATGGAGGTGGGTTTGTCTTTTGAGCCTTGCCTAAAGAAGGCACTATGGGGGTGGCAAGAGTCTTAGCCAGTATTCGAAAGCCCAGGGGTGACAGGTGCAAGCCGTCCCTAGTGAAGCAGCATGGCTTGTCGAGCATGTCATCCAAGGCTGACAGACACTGGTTCCCCTTTGAATGACACCAATACTTTAGCCAATTGTTAAAATTGATCATCTTGTCTTTATACTGTGGCATCATTCTTGGTGACGGTAAGATACTACACAAGGTCAGTGTCATACCGGCCTGGGCTACATGATCAGAGAGCTCCTCTATGTCTCTTCTCATGTAGTCCAACGAGGAACATCTCAGGTCATTCACACCAGCATGGACAATGACAGAGTCATATTTGTACTTGCTTTGGAGTGACCTGAGTGCATGTGTTATGTGGGGGATCCTGGCACCCAACAGACAGCTTACAGTGACCTTCTCCTTGTTCAGCCTGGTGAGTAGGACATCAGTGTGTCTGACAATAGAGTCACCTATTACAAGTTTATTAGATGTGTTGTTTAGCCTTAAGGGCAGTGACTGTGTGGCACACTGACTTTGTGAACTATGTGATATGTGTGTATTGTTGTGGGGTAGCAGTTGTTTGGGTGTCTGCTTTGGAGGTCTCTGCTGCTTAGGCAGATTTTTATTTAAAGCCTCCGAGTATGTTTATGTGTGTTTATGTGCTTGGATTGCTGTTGCTATAGGTCTATGTGAGACTGGATTTGTGGTGTGTGTGGTTAACTTCTCCTCCTGATAGACTGTGCCAGTCATGGATCGAGAGAGCTCAGCCTCCAGTTTGTCCATATAGTTGCATCTCTCACATATATCTGAGTTTGTTGGGAGGAGGAGAGGGTTGTCTGTGTACATAAGGCAGTTGTAACATTGCCTGAAAACTCCCATATTCACCAGCTGCATTGGAGAGTACACACGGAACTGACCTTTAGACATGTCAGGATATTATGATGATATACTCCTTTGACTGATCAAAAAGGATCAGTAGGGTGTTCAGTGTGTAAAAGAGTATAACAGGGGTTTAGTGCTTAAGTTTGTTGGTGTTTTGAAAAGATTATCTGCGAAGGAGTCCAGGCAGAACCATGACACTTCCTTCAGCTGTGTCATAAATAGCAATGTACACTCATATATGTCCTGAGTCAGGGCCAACTGTAAATGACTGACAATGCCAACATCCTATCAGACGGGCCAATACATACATACCCACCTTCCCCTGACAAAAGGCCTTATCATCATACCAGGAGATATCACATGTAGAATGGGTAAACAGCTCCTTCCAAAGCAGAAAACATGCAATCAATTGGATTACATTGTTTCCCTATATGTGTCATAAGTGAATTGCAGAACAAACAGATCCTGCACCTGAACAGTCTGTTGAGCCTCACCCTCTCTACAGGATATGAAACCATTGAATGGGTTACAGCAACATATGTCACACTCCACAAGTGTTGGTGCACAACAGACCATGGGAACTATAGTCTCGTAAGCCTATGAAGTCTGATCTGCAAGGCCATGGAGTCCATCATGATTGAAGTCATAAACAGAGCTATTGGAAGCCGACAAACAGACAACTCTACCAACTTTGGTTTGGTCATGGGCAGATCATGGTTCCCAAACCTGCAAGACTGTTTGCAAGGCAGCCACCCAGGACATACATCACTGAAATGAGCTACACATGTCCCACATAGACTTTAAATAGCCCTTCTCCAACATTCCAGACACATGTCATATCCACAAAATCAACAAACTGTGCATAAATATGTATTGTCATATGACGGATTGGCAACTGGTCCACAGATAGATCACACAAGCTAAGAATTGTGGAGTCCTGTTCATGCTGTTAACACCTGCTGTCCCCCATGGTGCAGTCCTGGGATTGCATAAAACAAAGTGCACACACATTACCATGTCCTGTCTGATGATGTCAGCATCCTACAAATATAGCAGGAGAAATGAAAACACCCAGTAAAGCATATAGTGCGTTGTGTTAATGCGTATTTCTCTAGTATCATAATTAGGTAGGGGTTTGAATCCTGCAATTGCGCTGTGTGTGTGGGGGGAATCTGTTTGTTTGTGATTTCCTTTGAGAGGAGTGCCTTTTTTGTAGACTAGGAAAACACATTAAAAGAGGTAAATTCCTCTTTGCCAAGTCTGATGATGTCAGCATCTCACAAATACAGCAGTGGAAATGAAAACTCCCAGTAAAGCATATAGCATGTTGTGTTAATGCATATCTCTCCAATATCATAACATAGTTAGGTAGGGGTTTGAATCCTGCAATTGCTGAGTGTGTGTGTGTGTGACACTGTCGGTCAATGTGTTATGGGTTTTGTTTTTACTACTGTATGACATATCAGTGAAACAACAGTATGTGCATTGCACACTTCAGGTATCTGTGTGGCAAATACATATATGTACATGTGACCTCAATTAATTCATAGGTGTGAAACCTGCTTTCTACATGAATACATCTGTTACCTTTGACATATTGTGCTGGTGCTTCTCAGACCTTAGGTCACATATGTATGTTTGTGACAAGGCCAGCCACTGTAGTGATCTGTGGCCTAGGTCATCTGTGTCACACACACCCATGACAGTTTCAATAAAATAGTGTGAGTGAGGGTACATGCCTGGGGTATATTTCAGACATGTTCAAACACAACAAAGTCTGTCAATAATGGACATTCATTACAGGTGTGCAACAACTACGTGGATATGCATACAGACCCATTATTGCTTATGTGATACACCGAGGGACTTCAGAATACCTTTGGAAATGTGAATACCAAAAGCCAGATGACATAACATGTGGCTGTATGTACACATTGGTACCCCTTCTACATGTCGTGGGCTACTACCTATGTGGCTCTGTCGGGATACTATGTTTAGTAAATGTGGATGACTATGCTATAGTTCGCTTATAGCTTTACAGCATGGGTTGGTCAACAGGTATCTGTCTGTATGATCCCCTTGTGGAGGATGTGTCTCATCTGGAGAATGTATTGTAGGCCACTGTATGCATTACCAGATGTGGACGGACATATCCCTACTGTGTTTGCTTGTACCTAAGAGGGCTAAATGCCAAACAGGAGTGGTCCCAGGAATGGGTGGCGGTCAATACCACTGGTTACTGGTATAGTATTGTACTGGAAGGATCCAAATACTACTATGTTTCCTACATGTGTGTGTCAGTTGTCAAGACATCAACTAACGACTGGTTATAGTCAGGCTGTTGAGGTTGTGTATACTACCAGACTGCAAACCAATGACCAATATTAACAGTATCACCCACAGCATAGTGTTAAACCATGTCATACACATGTGTACCCAAGTTAAAACATATGTGTAGTAAAATGCATACTGGCTGCAATAGAAACTATAAAGTGTTAACACTGTGTAATACAGGGCATGTCACCCTTCCCATGTGTCCACTATGCTCGTACATGCAGACAGTGCTCCTCCACCATGTTCACAAATGTACACCTGAAAATCTGTACAGCACACATCACACACGTACTGTCCACTCACCAACACATGCTGCCAGAACTACACACATCAGCCAAGTGGCACATGGGTGGACAATCCATTTTTGGAATTAACACTGGTGTAAACAATACTACATTGATAATCATAGCTTTAATGCATCATGCCTGCTCAGATATACCTACAAGGATATCATTACACTTTACTGTTGACAACATGCTAACATTGCTACACTGCTATTAAGTCACCCTGTGCATCAGCACCATGTTAGCCTGTTTCTGCATCAGTGTTACAAATGACAGGAGGTGGCACAGTTTCATCATACGCACAGCGTGTGTTGTTGGTTTGCCAGAGCCTGACATTGACCCATCCAATCGACATGTCTCTGTGTGTGTGTGTGAGTGTGTGTGTGTGTGTGTGTGTGTGTGTGTGTGTGTGTGTGTGTGTGTGTGTGTGTGTGTGAGGGACAACAGTACAGCATGGGTCAATGTTGATGTAATGTGTGTGTGTGTGTATGTGTTAGCCCTAGGTGTTTGGTTTCTGTGTGTGTGTCTGCATGCACACAGTTCCACCATGTGGCTGCCAAATACAGGAGGTTGAGGGACAGCCACAGACTGTACCTGCCAGGCTGTACAGATCACCGTCTCTGGCCACGGACACAGTACCTGTGCCTGGCAGGGGTGTCACGGACAGAATCGGGTACTAAGCCAGACTGGGTACTATCATCAGAGGCAGAGGGATGTCAACTGGTCCCATGTCCCTGCTGGGACTGGCCAGAGCCACATGCACGTGGTCTTCTAGGACAGTCTAATGACAGCCCAGCCCCAACATTGCTGGGGCTGGTACTGCCACTATGGGAGCGGCTGTGACTTGTGTGTCGTCTGCGACGACTGCCTGCTGATGATGTTGCTGGCATACGTTCATGTCAACGTCTCAGCCGGCCTGCACTGTCCTGGCACATGGACATGACATTGTGGAGGATATCTAGTGTCTCCCATCAACGTCTATTAATGACCTTGGTGTAATTACGGATGGCACTGGCAAGGTCACGGATACTGTCATTGATAGCGGTGTTATGCACCCTCTGCGCCCTTAGTCCCTGTCTGGTGTACCGTTCCATATGTGCCTGTGTCTACATTACAGCCCGGAACATACCTGAGGTTGTAAGACCTGTGGGGGCATGTCTGCCAGGGGCATTACGACCAGCAGTGCTCCCACGAGAACCCCTGGACATCTGCCTATGTGGTACCGTTCCAGGAGTCTGGGTATGGCTGCTGTGAGGGGATGCATGTGCCATAGATACCACACTATCCTGGTCAATGCCTACTGTATGCTGTCGCTCAGCTAAGGCCATTGGTGATGAGGGATGTATTGGCAGTATGAATGTGCGCATAGATGGGGTGGAAAGCTGTGTACTGTCGATTGGCAGACCAATGACAGACCCTGTCAAACCTGCCTGTGCCACAACACATGTATCATCGTTTCCACTATTTGTGGCAGTGACTTCAGGTTCCCTGCTGAACTCAACCAACACAACCTCAGCACCTGTGAGAGGAAGACAGGAAACACACTTTACAATCTGTACATGATGTTAGCACACATGAACACATGCACACATGAACACATGAATACATGAACACATGCACACATGCACACATGAACACATGAACACATGCACACATGCACACATGAACACATGAACACATGCACACATGCACACATGAACACATGTACACATGCACACATGAACACGAACACATGAACACATGCACACATGCACATAAATACACTACTCAGTAAAGTTGACACACACACACACACACACACACACACACACACACACACACACACACACACACACACACGTACACACCAACAGCAATCCAGAACATACTCATTAGTGGTTGATGGTGGAGTACAGTATCACAAGCCAAAGAATCCTATCACATGTGTCAGCATGCAGGATGTGTGTTGCTCAACAGCATGCAGTGCGAGTGTAGAGAATCCTTGTCAATAGCAGTATACATGTCTTTGATGCATGTGTGTTGTTCAATGATTGTCCTCACCCTGGAACACAATGTGTACATGGACACAGCATTGCTGTGCAAGTACTAAATGCTTTCCAATGTCCTGTGCACCATCACTCATAGGTATACATACCATGTCGGGATGCACACAACTGTCAGGTGTATAGCAATAAATGCTATGTGTAGTATTGTAGTTACTGTAATTGGATGTAGTGTAGTACCATGAGCCATCATCAGGCAGCATCATGTGGTCACTCAAGGCCACTAATGTGTGCCACGCTGGCAACTATCTTGCTGTACCTGAACTGCAGCCCTTTGTCTACATTAACCATTTCACAGGCAGTTGTTACATGTGTATGTAAGGTGTTCAATAGGGAGCATTGCCTAACATGAGTGTGTTGTGTGTTGAAGAGTGTCGCACCACCCCATGATAGGCCTCTACCCCTCAGGTATAGTATGTGTGCTGTATGGATGACATTTGGGATACTGAAGTCTGACCTTACAGCAGGTGTCTAAATAGGCCATGTGTATCATATTAACGCTGACTGCATATGACAATGTGGCGTATGTTGTGTGCATGTGTATTGACTCTGCCTATACAGTGTCCACTACAGTGTACCACAATTGGTTGGGATGCTCTTTGTATTGCATGTGTTTGAGGCAGCTGCTCATGTTACTGGAATGTGCAGAGTCCCACAGAAAACATGCAGAGCATGCATTATGTGTAGGTGTTTTAGATGTGTATATGGCCTACAACTTACCTATGACATGCACATGTTAGTTGCTATATTAAATGTAGAGCACTCACCAGCATGGGTCTGCTGTCTTGCTGTCATACCAGAGGGACCTACAAGGATATGAGACAGTTTGTCAGTGTCAACAACTATGGCATTGCTGCTGTGAGTTTGCAACTTTACAGTAGAACAACATGTGACAGTCACAGGCATACAGATTATGTTCCAAGTTATCAGTATTGCACAACATCAGGCTCCACATATTCTAAATACACAGTACACATCTGACATATGCATGTTCTAACAATTGAGCTAACAGTAGTCTACAAATATGCCATGTTACCTGCATGCTCTGAGTCGACTTGCTGGGTGACTCTGGCCTCCATGATGACACATGTCTGTTGCAGTGGTTGGCCAGGAGCCACCACACTGAGGAGCAGCTCTTCCACTCTGGTGAGGGGCGGGTGTGACACTGCACCACCACCTGTGGCAAGCTGTTGTCTGCGGACATCAGAGGCATGCTGCCGGACATGTCTAATTAAATCACTGCAGTAATGGCGTACCTGCTCATAAGTCCGGTTATACATGCCTACATCATTCACCTGACAGACAACATCTTGCCATAGTGCAGTGCGCCCATGCTGGTCCAGGCTGGTTCTGGAGAACAGCAGGGTGTGATGTTGTAGTAGGGCGTCTAGGAGTATTTTTTCCTCTTCAGGGGAATATGCAGGTTTGCGATTGTGTGACATGTCCCTGGAAGACAATAAAACAACAATTGTGAGCAAGTCATGTGTCATACTTAACATTCTAAAGTACAGACATCAATGAAATGCCATATATAGCAACCTATTGGCTGTCAGTAGATACACACTGTTAATACCACATATCAGTGCTCATCCCACAGCTGCCTGACGGTGTCTGGCACATTCTATATATTAAACCATGTTCTGCACAGCAACAAAGTGAAACCAGTATGTAAGACTATACAACAGTACATGGCACACTGTATGTGACACAATGCACCAACTAGCCACAGGAGGTATATATCAAGCTAATGGATGAAGAAAGATGTCATCCATTGCAATGAATGTAAAGTACAGTTACAGTATTACCAGTATACCACAGTAGTCTTTGATGCCAAACCCCTGCCTAACGTATGTGCACAGTTGTTGATATAGGTGGCATACTGCTGTACTAGACTATACATGTTGCTAGATACACACGTATACCCTGTAACACAGACATGATTGAGGGCATGGTACAGGCATAATTACACACACATCAGACATACATACAACACACAAATGTATGCCAACACAGATGAACTTTACCTGTGTACCATACAGTACTGTGTGTCACTATTTACAAAACCTTATGCCTGAGGTATGTAATCTGTGAGGACTACAGGGAAGACACAAAACAGTGTTACCAAGCAATGTGAACATACACCATACTGTACTGTTTAGGCCTACAGCTTCAGGTAGTACTACAGTTCATATGGGAGTTGGATTCACCAGCAGTACCACTCACTAAGCATACATGTATTGCTTTAGCCTACAATGGGACACCACAGTCGACAACAAGGGACTACGTCACACCGTATGCCATACTACTTTTTCCGCCTAGCAATAGCATACACATCATTTGCTGGGATCACAGCTAGGACACAAACTACCATGACAGAAACAAATTCACACTAAGCTATCACACCTTTACAGACCTTGCACACATTCACCAACACATTCACCATCACACTCAGTCAACCTCACATAGCAATTATTGCACTAAGTACATGTGTGTGTGCTTCGTGCCATGGGTAAGTAATACACTATTGTCCCTAGGGCCTACAACAACCTAGACATATGCTACCCTGGCCTTTGACACACATGTAATTTAATTTCACTTGCCCCTGTCAACCAGAGCCACACAGGTGATTCCCGGGGTGTATTTACTATCTCCCAAACAATCTTCAGGAGTATTTATGACAACTGCTAATAAGGAGCTTTGTTTGCTATTGATAGGTGGTTTGTTCCAAAGTATGGCATGTCTCTGAGTTAGGACTCTATCCCTCCAGCATGTGCTGTTTAGTGAGCTGACAAAGTGTAGGGCCCTAGAGCTTGTATCTGGGAGGGATTGTAATATGTTTACGTGGAGGATGTCCAACAGCTATGGGTGTGACATAGCTCAGTATGTTAGGCAGTGGTCACCTCTGGGTAGGCGCTATGCAATACAGTGTAGTTGTGGTTTTGTGAGTCAGTCTACATAGGGCATCTGTTTGAGGCCAGTATTACTCTTTGTGAGGTATGTCTGTGGCCTTTCTAGTTGCTGTAGTTGACATTGTACTCTCCAATGGGTTTTAAGTGTGATAAGTAGAGGGGAACACTGACCTATATTTCCCTAGATGACACACCTTTTGTGATGACATGTACCATGTAGACAGAGTACATGACCAGTGTGGCACTGTGATTATCAAAGGGGAGGCTACTGTCCACCTGTGTCCCATGTTCCCTTATCACAACTTCGGTGTTAGGTAGACTACCACCTATGTGGTAGCTAATGGGTACAGTGGTCTGGCAAGAAGGGATGGCACTGCAGTGTGAACACTAAGCTTCAGTCCATACCTTGGTCGCCAGGCACCTGTCGCAGTAACTATGCCCCATGTCTCTCTCCCTCTATCTATATATATATATCTACACACACATATATATATATATATATATATATATATATATATATATATATATATACACACACACACACACACACACACATACATACACACATACATATAAACATTCATTGCTGTACATATAGATGTACATATAGTCACATATACAGTCCACTATTCATGGTGGGAATATCACTTATGCAACAGTTGTGAGATATACAGTGATGTAATAATATTGCATAGTATTGTGCAGACTGCATTGAAGGTGTCCTCAGCCCATGTAGCTTTAGCAGGCCTCACTGGCTACAGCACTGCAAAACTGACAGAGCATACCCACAGCGTTTAACCACCACATGTCATATACCAGCACTGCATGCTATTTTCTTTTCCACACAGTACAACCTACATAGAAATATGCACATAACAACCTTGAACAATGTATATATGTACACCCTTCACAAACAGTTGCAGTATGTTCCTTGCCCTGTGCACATGTACAGTTACATAGAAATACATACTGCTGCCACATATGAATGATTCACAGTATGCAGAGTACTCTTCATAAACATCTACTACATTCCAGCATATACATATGTGTTACATGCCTTTCGTTTTTATTGCTGTGTTCCATTTGTTTTTAAAGGAAATTTATTTTTTTCATATCTCTGTCTGTTGCTAGTTCTTTTTCTGTGTTTCTCTGTCTTTGTCTGTGTCTCTGCCTCTGCCTCTGTCTCTGTCTCTGTCTCTCTCTCTCTCTCTCTCTCTTGCTGCAATGAGATTATTGCATGTGTAGACAGCAAGTACAGCCTGCTTTTCTAGGTATCTGCACATGTGCATGTGATGGCCTCTGCACCAATTGGTGCCCACCATTCACTAATTACATGCAGCCTGCTGTGTGGTAATTGCATTACTCACTGTCATAGCAGCCCACTGCTATAAAATGCTAGGTTAGGTAGGCGTAGCCCTTTCAGCTTTCCAAAGTGGGGCCCATGCTTGTTTGCTGTGGACACCTTTGTGTCAGTCAGAAGGTTGGTATACTTCTTATCTCTGAAGCTAGGGTTGTAGCCAGTGATTTGCATGTTGTACTCAAACCTGAATGTTGCTGCTTCTAGTACACACTTGTCAGTGTAGAACTTTACTCACCCCTCCACATGCTTACACAAGATACATGGGAGTATGTACTTTCTTTTCTGATTAGACAATTAACTGATACTGTGTGGGGTTTGTAAAGTGCTACTGTAACATTATTTCCAGCTAGAATGGTTGGTTCTCATTTCACAGTCATGTCATGCAATTCCACAACAACTGCTGGTAAAGATCCACAGAACAAGAATTGTGTTATGACATTCCTATTTTCCCTTTACATTCACTCATTGTAATGCATGATGTATTTATTACAGCACCAACATGTTGTAAATCTCCTGTGGCCTAGTGGTACTTCATGCAGTCTAGTGTGTCTAAGGTCCAGGGATCGAGACTGACAGAGGTGTTTTATTTTGCTGCTGAGCAGAACAAGGACCCTGCCATGCAGAGTGACTAAGGCACTTTTAAGCAGTTGTAAGCGGGTTTGCGCAGGTTTGCACAATGCTTAGTGATGCTTAGCTAAGCGCACACATGTGCACACTCGCTCAAACCCGCTAACTACTGCTTAAAAGTGCTTACTCTCACTAACCCCCACCTTAATTTCTTTGAAAGAAAAGAAAATGGGGAGATAGGAAAGTGGTGAAAAAGGGGGCACAAAGAGGGAAAGACAGTAGGGAAACAAGCTTGGGATGTGCAGGACGGTTGTAGAGAAGGTCCATGGCTGCCCATTTCTTTACCAGCAACAGCTGTGGATATGCAATAAATTTGGAGTGAAATTTGAAACCTTCCACCCCTGAGAAAGGGGTGAGGACAACAAAGTCTGTTGTACTGCCAATTATAATCATCAGTTTACATGTCCAGCAGACATGTGTGCGAAATGGGCAGCTATGTATGGGGTGTAATTTTTTTGTGTGAACAGATTGCCCTTTTATTTATTTATTTTTTTCTCAGGTGAGAGTGGAAAGTGAGGTAGAGGAAGTAGGTATATTTGGGGAGGTAGGTTGGGAAGGTAAACAGACAAGACAAACAAGATGCATACAGGGGTGGAGTATGACACATGGGGTGGGTGAACACAATTGATGGGGACGGATGTTTGGAAATTGCAAGCCCATGAGCCCACAGATGGTAGCAGTGGAATTGATATCCCCACCCATGGGCAGTCACCACTGCACCTTCACAGCCCCGAGGGTGGCTGTGCTGGTGGCTGTGTAGGAGGGGCAGGCTCACCCATGAGTCGCGGCACTCTTGCCTCAAGGTGTGCTGGATTTCCCTATGCACTACAGCCCGGACCCTTTGGAGGGTGACAGGTGGCCCTTCTCCGCCCACGCTTGCATGGGGGGGACAAGCCCCATCCCCTGCAGTGCTTCCACCCGAAGGTGGCACAGGACCAATGGAGGAGGGGAGCCCGGGCTGGGCATCGGACCTGCTAGTGCCAGGTGCAGTCGCCCCCTGAGGAGGGACAGGTGGGTCTGCTGGGACTGGCATTCCCATACATTCTGTGATTAGGTGTGTTTAATTACAACATAAACAACAGCATTCCAAATTAGTTGTAACAGCATGCAGTAATATTCCCATTAACCCAACACACCAAGGTTCCAACAGTTGAACAGCAAGCATAACACATGCATATATTGAACGACAGCGGACATTCCAACAGCATGCAGGGATGATTGGTGGGAACAGGCCACCAAGATTGTGGTGTTTGAACAGGGCACATGCATCAAAGTAAATGCAGATATTTATAGAACAATAGGACATATGTCCCAACAAATGTTTTGAGATTAGACATACCCATTGAGGTGTGGAATTGCATTGTTTATGCACATACAGTAGGGTGTAGAAAGAAACCTCAATTAACGTCTTATAAGTACTTTTAGTCTGCACTACATTCCTATTGACTGTAGGTGTATATCCCCTACATATATTATTACACTTAGCAACATACATTAGGTTGTGTAATGGGTTTGGCTAGTTCATTATATACCTGACCTATATCTGACATACTAACTATCCAGGATGCAGATGTTACTGCTACATAGTTATTTATTTTATTTATATTTCTATATCTACATATCTGAATGTGTTCACATGACATTTTCAGTTAAATTTCTACAGAACCCTACATTTCGTGTAGCACGCTCACATTTCTGGGAACACATTAACAAGCTAGTCGTGTGCCAGATTTACTTATGCATGCCAGCCATTAACTGACTGTTGAGGACTGTATATATGCTTCACAGCTACTGGCACTTCCATCATCCACTTTATATGGGACTGCCCAACTGTGGGTTGACAGCACTTATTACAATAGTACTATTTGTATAATGCAAGGGTACAACAACATTTCAAAGTAAGTGACACAGACACACTCCAAGTATTATACCTTTATTAATTACATTACACACATTTCTACAGGCTCTCTCCTTTATTTTGATATTACAGTGCATATGGAAGACATATTCAAGACATATTATACCTTTATTAATAGGTTACGACACTCTTCTTCAGGCTCGCTCACTTATTTTATATGACAGTACATGCAGAGATATTATTCCGGACTTATTTTACCTTTCTTAATGGGTTACTACACTCTTTTTCTGGCTCTCTGACTTATTTTATATAACAGTACATGCAGAGGAATTATTCAGGGCATTTTATGGCTGTATTATTGGGCTACAACACTTTCTTTCAGGCTCTCTCACCTATTTTATATAACAATAAATGCAGAATAATTACTAACCTGCCTGGTGGCGCAGCCTTAGCAGCCTATCTGCATAGGCTTGCTGATTCGCAGCACGGACACCTGCAGCTGTGAAGTAAATGAAGGGATATTGAGACATACCTATCCATTATATAGACTAAATTAGCATGTCTTACATACTGCATTCCATGGCTACCTACTCAGTAGTTGGGCATCTTGCATCCCACGGGCCTCCTGTATCCATTGACTCAGTAGGTCCTGCTTCCATCTCTTCAGGTCTGCATGGTGGTGACGGACCTGCTCACCAGTCTGAGGAATGCCTGTGGCACTGGTGAGATCATGAGCTAACTGGTTCCAAGCCTCTGCCTTGTACTCTGTCCCTTGGAACTGGTCCTGCAGGAGTCTTGTCTCATGACGGTGGACAAGGACTCAAACCATGTATTTTGACTCCTCGATGCCCCAGCATTGTGCTTGAAAGCATGTACCCTCTCCAGCACCAGCCATTCTAACTGCAGATGGGAGCTACAATCAGTTATGGTGAGTATTCCCGCCTATGGGGCTTAAATATGCCGCATTTCCTGCACTTTTTGTGATTGGCCATTTTTGAAAATTCTCGGCTGACTGCAGACCTGCTTAGCAATGGTTAATCTACTATATATAAGTATATGTATGTTAACAGTGGCTGTTTATCCTAAGCTGTCATGGCTTAGTGGTTCAGTACTTTGATTATGGTGCACAGTGTCCTGGGTTCAAAGCTTGTCATTGCTTTTTATTTTACTACTGTCCAGTCAGGCTAGGGGGTGTGGCTGTGTTTAGGCAACTTAGCTCTACATTGCTCCACGTTGCTCAACGGTGCGCTGGTTGGCATGGCGCACACCTCCACACAAACCGATTGCACTGGGTAAAGTGCTATTTAGCTATGGGCAACTATATTGCATTGGGTAAAGCGATGCTTAACTACGGGCACCTATATTGTGCTGGGTAAAGTGCTATTTAGCTATTGGCACATATATTGCACTTGGTAAAAGTGCTATTTAGCTATGGGCAACTAGATTGCACTGGGTAAAGCGTTGCTTAACTACGGGCAATTATATGTCAGGATCCTTTATAAATATACATTTTGCTCACTGATACATAGGCCATTTCAATGCTTTTTAGTAAAATTTTACTCATATATGTCAGGAATTATTTCATATACTAATTTAAAACATCAAATAGAAAGGGGAGTGGTGGGGCTCAAACCGTGAACGCCTCCTCCTTGTTTGAAGGCTCTACCACTACGCTATTCCTATTTAGCTTAATTTGCATATACATTCCTTATTATGCTCTTCAGCAACATGACATTGCTAACTGCAGCTAAGCAATGGGTACACCCGCGCAAACACACGCAAATACGGGCAGCTATATCGGGAATTAGAAAAAAAAAATAAAAGTTTTACTTTTTATAACTGTACTGGGGGTTTACAATGTAAGGGAGTGTAGTGTTGAGTACATAGACATTTGAGTGGACTCGCTCATGCGTGTTGACATTTCACAATTCAGACACTTGCAGGGGTGTGGACCTTTGGACTGCTCGGCAGTCAGACACACCCCCTGCCTTCCTGCATGGTCCGTGTTAGACTTGGAGTTGAGTCAGCATGCCCTCATGAATATGCATGGCACGCTGACATCATACCGTTCAACTGCAGTTTCCGAGTAAGACTTATTTAGTCTTACATGGAGGATTCGTGAATCCGGGGGAATACAAGTATGTTTGCGAGTGACAAGAATATGGTTTCAGTTGGCTTCAGTGCAAACGTAGAAAGTATGCAACACATGACAAACAAAAATAGGCCTAAGCACGTGGCAGCTACAGGATTTTCAAAGAAGCCATGAGGTTTTCTAGAAAGTTCCAAGAAAGGTGCAGGCTCCAGCACCAGCTCGGTGCAGTACAAATGTGAATCAGCAAAACCCAAATCTAGCTTTATTGTTAACTGTCACACTTGTGGTGCGAATCATGAGTCTAAAAAAGAGAAGTGCTTAACATTTGGCCAGCAATTTTGCAAGTATAAAAATTGGAATGATTTCCAAAAGTTTTGTAAATCAAGTAAGCCTCACACAGTTGTAAAAAAGGTTACACAAAAAAGCAAGTTGATCAAGTAGAGCCAAATCAGTCAGCTTTCTGTGTAGATGGTATATCAGTGCTTGGTGAAAAAGTTGATGCAGTGAACTTATTAACAAGAAGTTTAAGTATTTTGCACTGTCCAGATTAATGGAAAATCCACAGAGCTCAAAGTAGACACTGGGTCAAAATGTAGTATTATATCAGCAGACACATTTGCAAGAGTGAGCACTAACGAACAACTCAATGTGACCAGCAGTGCAAGACTTGTTGCTTATGGAGGTGAAGAAATTCAAATTGAAGGTCCAGTGATGCTTTCATGTTATCTGGCTGAGAATTGTTACAACTTGTTATTCTATGTAGTCCGATGACCAGTGCAATCTATATTGGGTCTCAAAGATAGTTTAAGAATGAATCTGCTTTCTTTTGCTAAACATGTTCATCATGTGAGTGCAGCTCCTAGTTCTAATTTCTCTGAAGCCATTTTCTGAGAGTATGCTGATGTTTTCGATGACAAATTGGGCAAACGTCCAGTTGTACATTCCACAAAGTTAGACCTAGAGGTCACCCCAGTAGTCAGACCAGCAAGAAGAGTTCCGATAGTTATGCAAGATAAAGTTAAAGGTCAGTTGGGTAAAATACTACAGCAAGATGTGATTTGTCCAGTCACAGAACCAGCTGAATGGGTGTTGTCCACAGTAGCTGCTCACAAAAAAGGCTCAGATGAAATCAGAATATGCATTGACCCAAGAGATTTTAGCAAAGCATTAAGAGACTGCATTATCCAATGTGCACAGTTGAAGAAGTTGCAGCTGTAATACCAAACACCCCTCCTACATTTTCTGTTTTGGATACAAACAGTTCATTTTGTCAAGTGTTACTCGGTCACAAATCTTCCTTTCTAACTACTTTTAGTACTCCATTTGGCAGATACAGATTCCTAAGGATGCCATTTGGAATAAATTCTGCAAGTGAAGTTTTTCAGAGTGAATGGAACAAATTTTTTTGGGGGTATCCTTGTGCCATAATAGTAGATGATCTATTGCTTGGAGGCAATGGTGAAGCAAAGCATGACAGAAACCTCAAGAAAGTTCTAGACAGAGTATGTGAAGTAAACTTAAAGCTCAATCCTCTGAAGTGCAAATTCAGACTTTCATAAGTTATGTACGTAGGTAATTTGTTTACAAGTACAGGCTTGAGATCTGACCTGACCAAGCAAACAGCTATTCTAGAAATGTCAGCGACAATGTACAAATTTTATAGTGTTTTCTAGGTATGGTCAACTATTTATGCAAAGTTATACCAGACTTCAGTGAGTTGACAGCATCTTTAAGAGAGCTAACACACAAAAATGTTGCATGGTCATGGTTGGAATACTATTTATTTATTTATTGACATTTGTTGATCAGGAAAGTCCACTGGGCCAGTGACCCATTTTCAGTGGAGGCTCGGGGAGAAAAGCTCCATACAATCACAGAAATTTTTACATAATATCAGCTTAACTTAGAAAGTCAAGAAAGTTTTTACACAATACAAATTGAGGTAGATATACAAGACAAATACATATTATAGAGGTAAACAATACAAGAAAATGAACACAGTGTGTCAGAATTTTAGTAATTCTGTTTGCATATTCTCATAAGTAAGAGTACTGTTTAATCAATTTGGTTTATTCAGCCACAGAAATAAAGAAAATAAGAGAGATTGGATACGAAGACAGATAGCATAAATTACAACTATATTAAGTTAGTAAAAGTATTTGTAGTGTATAGTGGCCAACACATTTAAGGTGGTTTAATTATATAAGAACAGACAAGGTTGTTGAAATAGTGTTCTTTTAGTGCAAATTTAAATGTTTTTAAAGAGTCTAGTTGAGTAAGAGAGAGAGAGGGAGTGCATTCCAAAGTTTGGCAATGGCATGGGAATAGAGACATTGTCCAGCTCTTTTGTTGGGTTTAGTTATGGTTAAGAGTTGTTTGTTAGAGGGCCTAAGATGCCAAGTAGGGGTGTGTGTTTGAATTATAGTTTAAAAGGATGGGCAGTAGTTTGGATTATTTAGTAGTTTGTGGGTGAGAGTAAGTTGGGAGTAATGTAGGTAATGACAGAACTCAAACCAGTTTATAGATGTAATGGCCAGGCAGTGATGTGTGTGAGTTGGCATGTTGGAGACAAACTTGACTATTTTATAGTAGCATGACTGCAGTTTGTTCAGGAGAGATGTGTGTAGGTTAGTGAAAATGGGGCAACCATAGAGAAGGGAGGGTAGAAGTAGACTATTAGATAGTTTCAACTTGGTAGACTTGTCCAAATAGAGTTTATGCCTATAGAGTTTGCCAAGCTTAAAATGAGTCTTTTTGATTGAGTTGAGTATATGATTCTCAAAGCATAGTTTGTCATCAATTGTGATGCCAAGTAGTTTGGCTGTTTTTACAATTTCAATTTCTGTATTGTTTTGAGAGAATATTTTAAAGTCTAGAGTTAGAGGTTTGGCTGTGAAGAGTAAAAGTTTAGATTTTTTGGATTAAGTAGCAGCTGAGCTTCGTTAAGGCAAAATTCAATGGAAGTAAATGCATTTTGTGTTAACTTTAAAATATCTGAGATGTTGATAGAGGATGTAATTATTGTCAAATCGTCTGCATATTGAATGAGTGTACTTTGCAGGGATGCTTTATGGAGATTATTAATAAATATGTTAAAAAGCAATGGCCCAAGAACAGACCCTTGGGGAACGCCTGTGTTGTTGAGTAGGTAATCGGATTGCTTACTTTGCCATCTAACATATTGTTTTCTGTTGTGTAGATAGTTATGGAACCAGGATAGTGTGTGAGGGGAGCAGTTTGTGGTCTCAAGTTGTAAAATTAGTTTTGAGTGGGACACTGTATAAAAAAACATTTGATAGGTCTAGTAGGATCACTGATGTTAGTAGGCCTGCATCAAGAGCTTTGTATACAGTGTTGGTAAATGACAGTAAGGCTGTTGTTGTGCTGTGTGCTGGCCGAAAACCATGTTGGGTGGGTGTGAGTAGGTTATTGTCTCTGAGATGTTTCAGCAATTGAGAATGAATGCACTTTTCTAAAAATTTTGATAGAGGTGAAAGTATGGAGATGGGCCAGTAGTTAGATAGATCACTGGCGTTACCCTCCTTTGTGAAGGGGAGTAATAACTGAGTTTTTCCATAGTTGTGGGACATATGATTCAGAGATTGATCAGTTAATGAGAATGCTAATTGGAAGAGCTATATAATTAAGCGCAAGTTTTATGTATTCAGCTGGAAGGCCATCAGAAGAGGGGGAGCATTGTTTTAGTTTTGAGAGCACTCTATGAACTAGAGAGGTGAGCACTGGTTGTAATGTAAACAGAGGAGTGGATGGGTTTTCGTTGGAATTGCAATTGATGTGGGGGGGAGTGGTTAGAGAGTGTATTGTCGTTTATGTTGCCGATTATACTTTTCTTAGTTTGTAGAGAGAAATCATTAACATGTTTTTGGATAGTATCAATAAAATAAGAATTGAAGGCTTGGGCAATTTCTTGAGGGTCTTTTTTCAGGAGATGGGGAGGGGTTGTGTTGATTACCAGGATTTAGGAGAGAGGAAACAGAGTTCCAGAACAGTTTGGGGTTATTTTGTTAGGTAGTGAATTTAGTGGAGAAATAGCTTTCTTTATCGATGATGACTTTCTTTTTGGGATTGTTACAGAGTTGTTTATATCCGAGTTCAAGTTGTGGGGTTCTATTTCTATGATATTCCTTCCAGGCTTTATCCCTGGAGGTAAGTAACTGTTTAGTTTGTTTAGTTAGCCATAGGGCATGGTTAGACTTTACTCTTTTGGTAAGTGTGGGGGCAAGACTGTCTAGCATATCTAAAAATACTTTATTGAAGTAGTTAACTGCTTCATCCAGTGGTAGAAATTTGGTAGGAGACCAGTTGTGGGCTTTTAGAGACTCAAAGAATAGTTGTTCATTGAAATGGGTAAGAAATGGGTAACATCCTCAGAAAGCATTTGAAGACCTTAAGCAGAAAATTGCCATCCCACATTTGTTAAGATACTAAGATATGAACAAACCAGTTATTCTTTCATGTGATGCTCCAAAATTTGTTCTTAGGACAGTTACATTTCAAGAGGCAGACCAGTAGCCTATGCATCTAGAACAATAACCCAAACTGAGATGGAGTATGGCCAAATTGAGAAGGCGCTTTTGGCTATAGTAATTTGCATGTTCCAAGTTTCATGATTATATTTATGGTCGAGCTATTCAGATTGAAACTGATCATCAACATCTAGCTGCTATTCTAAAGAGGCCTATGCATTCCACTCCAGTGATATTACAAAGAATGATTCTCAAATTGCAAAAGTAAAATTTCAAATTGGTCTACACTAAAGGTACATTGCTCTATCTGTCTGATACCTTCTCCAGATCACCCAGAAGTACATCAGGACAGCTTGATGCAGAGAATTTTGACTTTGATGTGATGTCAGTGCGTAATTTTTCCACTACTAGACTTTATGAGTTAAGAGATCACACTCAGACTGATCCAATTTCACAGAAGCTCAATCACTATATTAATGTCAGATGCCCGTCAAAGTAATCTAGTGCATCACCTGAGGTGCGAGCGTATTTTACTTAAAGAGATGAATTGTTGATGCAAGATAGCATTGTTTTCAAAGGTCCTAAAATTGTTGTTTCTGCTTCCTTACAACAAGAATATATTCAGATTTTTCATTGTGGTCACCCAAGATCCACATCCTCTAAGCAAAGAGCAAGAGAATTGGCATTTTGGCCTTCATTATCAAAATACATTGATAGAATTCTTTCTTCATGTTCGGTATGCAATAGTACTAGACCACATTTGCAAAGAGGACCACTTCAGCTAAATCCAGTTCCTGAACTGCCTTGGTCTACTGAAGCAATTAATATCTTTGAGTGGAACATAACAACACTACTTAGTTTTGGTAGACACTTATTTAAATTGGTTTGAGATTAATCTACTACCAAACTTAACGTCAACTACTGTTATTACTTAGTTGAAATGTCATTTCTCAGTTCATGGTAGTCCACACAAACTTTTTTTGACAATGGTACTCAATTCATTAGCCAGTTACTTCAGTAATTTGCAAAAGAATGGGGCTTTGTACATGTCACTAGTAGTCCTGAATATCCTCAGTCTAATGGTCTAGCTGAGCATGCAGTGCAGAGTGCAAAGCAATTACTTGAAAAGTCAGAGTGACAATACCAAATATTCTTGAATTTGCTTAATTTCAGAAGCATTACCCATGATGATATTCTTGGCTCACCTGCTCAAAGAATATTTTCCAGGCAAACTAGAACTATGTTACCTATTTTTTCAAGTTTGTTGCAGCCTAAACCTAAGAACAATAACACCATTAAGGCTCAATTGTTTAAGAAGTGTAATATCCAAAAATCTAGTTATGACAGATCAATCAGATTACTTCATCCACTGAAGGAATGAGAGATGATACAAATCTAGATGACAACAGATTTTGATTGAATAGGACAGATTACAGGCATCTGTGCTGAGTCGAGATCCTACTTGATAGAATATGAAGGTGTGGAGTATAGGAGGAATCGTAGACATTTTCTTTCTGTATCAGAATCAACATCATTTCAGTCACAACATTGTTTCTGTGATACAGACTCTAAATCACAGAATGAGTCAGACATTGTTTCCAGACCAGAATGTGTTCAAAAGTCTGATTCTGTTCCAGAAAATGATTTGAACATTCCACAGGTCACCCATTTTGCAGAAACTGTCCCAGATGCTAAATCTACTTGCCAGTTTTATGTCACATGATATGGATGAGTTTCTAAGCCTAGTGTGAAATACACAGCAACGTGGACTTGATTGTGAATATATGTGTATTTAGTATTGTATAATGCATGTCTATAGATTACCCTGTGATTTATGCATGCCAAATAATCTCATGACAAATTGCATGATCTATAACTCAAAGAGGGAGGATGTAGATCAGAGTGTAATGTGTGTATGCTATATCTTTAAGAATCATGTTATGTTGTACGTGCATGTATAAATTCCAGACATGGGCAATTCCCTAGTGCCATTTTGTAGAATCAGCCAGAGAGTGAGCATGCATGATCACAGTTGTTAGTTTATATAAAAGTTACTTAAGTTATAGTCAGTAAGCCTCTATAATTATGTGTTTGTATAAAATAAAGCTGCTTGAACAGAACCCACAAAGACTCGTTTATTCATGTCCTAACATGAAAGCAACAACCCCCTTTGGTAAAAACAATATCCTTGCAGACTATAGTTGACTGTAGCTTAAACTTTGACCACCATGTGTATACCGTGGTAAGAAGGCATAGCCTCAAGAGCAAAAGAAGTCATAACACCCCTGTACTTGACCCTCATCAGGCCCACAACTGACTACAATGCTCATTGGTTCATAGGATGATACTAGGCTATTGGCCCAGATGCTCTTATAAGCCTAGCCAAGAATTTTGCCTGTGTTCCTACAAAGTCAGCACCTGTTTCCCTGTCCAGCAGGGACACAGGTGTGATCCCAGGAATGTATTTTCTGTTTCCCATCCAGTCATCCAGGTTCCTCTTAAAGAGGACTAGTGAAGTACTTTTCCAGACATGGAGAGGGAGTCTATTCCACAGATGGGGGCGTCTTTGGGACACAAATCTATCCCACCAACAAGTTCTATTAATTTCACAGACCAGGTTGAGGCCTTGTGTGCGGGTTGCTTGAATGGAGTTACGGATATGCAGCAACTCCATCAAGGGTGGGTCTGTGATGGCCTTGTATGCCAGACACAGGTCACCTCTAAGCAGTCTGTATGAGACTGTGTAGACGGACAGGGCTTTTAGCCTATCTGTATAGGATAGGTGGTTGAAACCCTGGATTTTCCTTGTCAGGAACCTCTGTGGTCTCTCCAGCTGCTGCATGTGCTTGGCAAGGTACATGCTGAAGAGAGTGTTGTACTTGACAATGGGTCTGATAAGGGAGGAGTACAAGCATGTTATGATCTCCTTGTTCCTGGATGAAATATCATTACTTATGAGGTGGGCCATGTAGAAAGCCTTCTGTACAATAGAGGCAATGTGGTGGTCAAAAGTCGGGTTGCTATCAACCTGAGTGTTCAAGTCCCTCATGACTGATTGCATGCTTAGTACATTGTTATTAATGTCATAATTAGTGGGGATGCCATTTTCCCCAAATGGGATAATGATGCATTTCTTGGCATTCAGTTTGAGGCCATGCTTCTGGCACCAGTCATTAGTTTGGGTAATGCCCTCTTGGAGGATGTTCATATCACTAGGGGAATTTAAGACAGCACCCAGCTTGCAGTTATCTGCAAACTTGGTCAGCCACAGACCACTGGTTTTAGCTTGCACCTCAGAAAAGTATATCCCAAACAGTAGAGGTCCCAAGACCGATCCTTGGGGTACACTGCTCATTACGGGTCTACTACTAGAGGTGGCTTCCCGTACTTTGACTGAGTGGGTTCTATCAGTGAGCCAGTTAGCTATCCTTCTGGTAACATTCGGGTTGATACCTAGCTGGGAGAGTTTATCTTTTATGCCCGAGTGGGGAATAGTGTCAAAGGCTTTGGCTAGGTCAAGGTAGGAGGTGTGCACTGTCTTCACCTCGTCCATAGCTTTGGTAACTGTTTCAAAGAAGTTGACCATATTTAGCAGGCATGAGCTCCCTTTGACAAAACCAGACTGTGTGGGGTTAATCGTTTTGAGGTTGCCAATGTCCTAGTTTATAAGGTCCATGATAATGCAGTCTATGGCCTTGAAGTTCAGGCTAATTAGGCTGATGGGCCTATAATTGCCTGGGTCAGTGGATGCTCCATCTATGTGTAGAGAGATGACAGTGGCTTTCCTCCATTCAGATGGGATGAAGTCAATGCTCAGGCTTTGGTTGAATAGGGTGCTTAAGGGATTTGAGAGCTCATGCCTGAGTTCATGTAGGACGCAGCTAGGGATGTTGTCAGGTCCAATGAAGACTGTATTTTTTGCCTATGAGAGGGTATTAAAGACTTGCTCCCGGGTGATGAGGGGAGAGGGCAGGTGCTGGGGATATCCTGGTTTACTGATGGGGGGATAGGGGGGTAAAGTTTTCACTGAACCTGTCTGACAGCAGGAGCAGGTTGGCTATATCTATGGTGTTTGTGTATGTGGTGGTGCTTGACCACCAGTTGAGATGAGATTTGGGTGTTACCTTTGAGATTGTGGATGTATGTGAAGAAGGGCTTGTGATTGTCCTTAGTGGATATGGCAAATTTAGACTCAAATTTAGCTTTAGAGGATTTCATCAGTGTTGTTATTTGCTTGTTTAGACAAAAGTGAGCCACCTTCCAGCTTGGTACCTGCTCCTTCCTGATTCTGGACAGCAATGTTTTTCCTTTTACTATAGGGTTTGTTTATTGCTGCTGTCCAGCAGACATGTTTACTATTCCTTGAGGAAGATGATTTAGTCCTGTCAGGTAGTTTTTTGGTGTAAGACTGGACATTAGTGCTAGTTTCAACTGAAGGGATGTTGGTTGTGAAACTTCTTATAGCTGCTCCCAGAGCATTGTAGTCGGCTTTGGAAAAGTTTTTTTGTTTGACACTGACGGGGGGGCAGGGGAGATGGTGACTTTGAAAGTGATTGCTTTATGGTCGGATCTTACCAAAGATGATAATGTAGGGATGCTACAGTGGCTACTCATGTTAGTTAGTACCAGATCCAGGATATTTTCACCTCTTGTGGTGGTGTTGGCCAGCTTATCCAATACATCAGCATTGACAAAGTCGAGGAATCTCTGAGTATTCATGTTTGGGCTAGAACAGGTCTTCCGCTCTATGGTTGTGTAGTTCAAGTCACCCAGGATCAGGGTAGAGGGTTGAATCTTGATGGATTAAAAGTAAGTCCAGATAGATGGCGTGGGTGTCCTGAGTGATGGCTGGGGGTCTGTAGCTAGCTATGATTTGGAAAGGTGTTTTGTCAACAGTTAACTGCACTTGGAGTGACTCCTGTGTGACATACTGTTTCACCAGCCTGGAGGTGTGTGTGTCCTTGAGAAATATTGAAACTCCACCTCCTTTGGCTTTGTAGCCCTCCATTTGGGGACTGAAAGTATGGTAGGATGAGTAACCTGGTAAGGCTGGGGTGCTGTCTGCAGCTTTGAACCAGGTTTCAGTGACTGCACAAATATCAGCATCCTCCAGGGTGAGGAATGCTTGCAATGAGTCCAGTTTCATGCTAAGACTCCTAGCATTTAGCAGCATGATGTTTAAATTTCATTTAGAAGAATTTTTCACATTGGTAATTTTGTGCTCATGACTTTGCCTAAAATGCACTATGGGGTTGGCAAGAGTCTTTGCCAGGAGCCTGAAGCCCAGGAGAGACAGATGAAAGTCATCTCTGGCAAAGCATCATGGTCTGTCAATCATGTCTGCCCTGGCTGTCCAGTATTGGATCACCTTGAAATGACACCAGAAACTAAGCCGATTGTTAAAGTCAATCATTTTCAGTTCATATTGAGGCATCATTCTAGGTGATGGTAGGATGCTGTTTAAGGCTAGGGACATACGTGCCTGGGGCACATATTCAGTGAGCTCAATCATGTCTTTCTTCATATAGTCCAAGGAAGTACATCTCAAGTCATTCATGCCAACATGGACTATGACAAAGTCATAACAGTACTTGTTGTTAAGAGACTTGAGTGCATGCACAATATGTTGGATTCTAGCTCCCGACAAGCAACTTACCGTGACTTTCTCCTTGTCTAGCTTGGTGAGGGGCACATCTGTGTGTCTCACAATAGAGTCTCCTATAACTAGTATGTTGGGTTTGTGGCTGGGCTGTAGAGGCTCTGAGACATAGGCATGTGTACTATGTGTGGTGCTTGGTGATGTGGGTTGTGATGTGCATGTGTATTTTTGCTGCACAGGTCTCTTTTCTTTAGGTATGTTTTTGTTGAGAACCTCTGCATATGTAGGAGTGTTTTGTACTGCTTTGGGTGGTGTTAGAGGTGTGGGGTTTGTAATGTTTGCATAGACAACCTACTCAGTGCCAGATGTACTGGTTTGTGACAGAGACAGCAAGGATTCTAAGTTCTTAATGTAATTGCATCTCTCACATGTCATGTTCCTAGTTGGTAGTAGTAGAGGGTTGTCCATGTACATAAGGCAGTTGTTGCACTATCTCAGGATGCCCATATCAACCAGACTAGCAGGAGAAGCCATAGGATATTGTCCGTCCATGGTTGTCAGAATCTGTGGAAGATAGGTCAGTGATAGTAGAGTGGGTACTATCTGAGGAGAGTACCTAGAGTATAAGTGGGAGTAGGGCTGGATAAAATCCATACAGTAGCTGCAAGGGAGGGCCTCACTTACACAGGAGTGTTAGTAAGGGAAAAGTGCAGCTGAGATACTTCAGAAAGGGTTAAAACAACACAGTGGTGGTGCATAATGCACAAACAAGCACAAACACATGCAAACACATGGTTTAAATACCAGAAAATGAAAGTAAAATAGAAACACTGGAATTGACCAATTAACCTTTGTCCCTGAACTCTTAGCTAAACATTCTATGCCACACCAATTCCAACCAGTTCTGTTACTACCACTAAGTGCAGGCAGGCCCCAGTCAACAAAAGATGGTGTAGTAAGAAACACAGGAATCACACAAACAGATTGGGATACAGCAACACCTGTTAACAGACTATGCTAAAGATATTTAAACTCTGTTTAGGTTGATTTAACACAGGAGAACAGATACACACTTAAATATAACAGTAGCAAACAAGAGCAAACTGATTTAAACTAATTAACCAATAATAAAGCTCAAAACTGAGCCCTGTTTCAGCAACCTTCAATCAGATTAATTCTAATTGCACATTCCTGCTACTAGGGTGCAGTGGAATCCACTCCAACAAAAGATGGCCTGGTTTAGTATTGAAGTTATACAAACAGAGCTAGATTCAGCAGGTCTGAATCTAGTATATGCTACAGCAAACAAGGTGCATCAATTTCAGAAAGAAACAGTTCAAATAAGCAGGCACAATAAGCTTTCAACTAGCAATTCCATGCTCAGAAGAGCAGAATCTACCCTCTCCTCCCACAAGAGTGTAGACCACAAATCTTCTTAATCTAAAATAACTGGCCTGAATCCCAAGTGCTTAAACAAGATCTAAGACACTTTTAGAATAACAGATACACTAAGCCTTCAACCAGCAATTCCCAACTTAGAAGGATGCAAGCTACCTCTCTTGCCATAAGAGTGTATAACACAAACCTTCCTAATGTAAAACAACTGGCCTGAAGCCCAAGTGCTTAAACCAAAAGGCTTAGAATAACAGTTGCAATTTAATCAGGCTACTAACAAACAGCAATAAATGCAACTGAATAATTGTAAGAACAAATAGCAAAAGCAAAATAAAGTAAGAAAAAACACAAATACAGTAAAGGCATATGAATAAAGTGCATTTTTTAGGTTAAGTGGTAAGGGAGGAAAGAAGATAATTCAAGGTTGAGAAACTAAGGGCATGGGCCTTCCCATATGATTTCTCTGTACTCAGTGGAATGAGTTGATGAGATGGGACTGGGAGGAGTGTCCAAAATGAGATTTATAGTAGAGGCGGGCAACTCAAAAGCCACCAAATTTAAGAACACAACAATAACTCAGTGGGTGGTAGGGATTATCAATATTCAGAGCAAGCAGGCCAAACAAACACTTCCGCTAAACAGAGATATTTCTAAGTAAAAGATCAGTGCTGTTTCTCAGCTCACCACATTAATTAACTGATGTTATACACAGTTTGGAAAGGAATACTTTGGTAACTTTTTTAACTGACCCTCCACTGTTTTACTGTGCCTGTTAAATCCAATTGTTAAGTATTTACTATCCAAGGACTCAAGTTTGGCTTACAGGCCAAGCAGGAGATTGGATAACAGAGGTGCACCATACAAAAGGGAAAGTAGAAGGTAGGAGGAGGCTAAGGTTTGTCTGATGGAGGGGCTGAGGTAGCGGTTATGCCTTTATAGGAGTCCTAGTTTTTGGTGTTTTTTTTTTTTTTTTTGTGGTGGATTGGATATGGATGTTGAATTTTAGTTTTTCATCTATGGTGATGCTAGTCAAGAACTCTTAAAACTCCAACAGAGCAGAAAACTTAAAACAAATGTAATTCTAAAATACAATGCAAAATAGAAGTGATCAAACTTTAAATGAAGAGCTTCAATTCAAAATAAAATTCAGCCAGAGATCAGCAATATTCAGAGCAAGCAAGCAAACAACCTTTGGTATGTACCTTACCATGCACATGCAGCAATTTGTGAGACCTCGGAGATTTCTAACCAAGAAAATTCAGGGTCTCCAGCACATGTCATACATTGACAGACTGAAGTCACTGTAACTGTACTCAGCAGTGTATGGACTACTTAGAGGAGACTTGTGACTGACCTACAGAGCAATTTCTGATACAAACCTAATGAAAATGCTGACTCCAAAAAACAAACAAAGCCAAAAACAAACTAGTAAAAAAACAAACAAAAAAGCCAGACACTGGATTTTCAAGTATAAAAGGTTAGTGCTTTCGTCAAGTTTTATTCCACTCAACTTCTTTAGATAAAAGTGAAGCAAGGCAAATTAGTTTAAATACCACACCTAAAAGGTCACATGGCATACTCATTCATTAATTCTTAAAAACATACACATATATTTAGCATTAAATAAAATGCCATTTATATCTTTAAAAACTTATTAACACTTAAAGCATACATCCTAAATACGCATTCACTAAACTACCTAAGTAGAAATTCATAAATCATTTATATGTTGAAGCATGAAAATTGTCAATGGAAACAAAGCACCACAAGATAAGAAATAAGAGGGAGATGAAGAAGGGGGGGGGTGGAGAATGGTGTAAGTGCAAAGTAACAAATAGTCATCTTTGTAAACTTTTCACTTTTAACATGCTGGCTATAGAGCACACATCATTCAAACCTGGTTTTATGTATTCCCTAGTTCTTATTTGCCAATATAATTCCTGCACCTCCAATTCTACACTTAAGGGACCCCCAAATGTCATATTCAATTTGATCAATAGCTCTAAACAAAAATGAATGCCCTGCGTTATCCCTCACATGCTTAGCCAGGGCATTTTCGATCTTCCCCTTTCGGACGTTGTAAAGGTGTTCATATACCCAGGTCATTCTCCACCCCCCATGTTCCCCCAGTGGTGAGGAAGTCCTTCTATGTGGCACACCTTATAGGTAAAGTTTTGGTATCCAGATCCAAGGAAATTATAGTCCCGCTGGACTCAGCCCTCATTAGACCAATAATCAAGTACAATGTGCCATTTGGCATGTACTTGACTAGGCATTTACAGCAGCTTGAGCACCTCAGAGGTTCCCCACAAAGAAAATACAGGGTGTAAACAACATGCCTACCAACTATTAAGAGGTGACGGATGCCTGACCTACAAGGCACTCACAAATCCAGCCCTGATGGAGCTGATACATATTTGCAAGTCAAACAGCATGAAAGTCACCCACGCTAGGAATCTAAACCTAGTCAGTGACTTAAACAAAACATGCTGGAGCGACAGATATGTGTCTCAGAGATTGCACCTTCTTTAGAACAGGCTTCCTATTCACATTAAACAGAGCCCTTCCATGGCCCACTTCAAATGCAGTTTGGATCAATGGATGGGGAATCACAAATTCACACCTGGTGTAGTGCCTATATCCTTATCAAGAGGGGAAATCTGTAAAATGTTCAATGCAGATGTGCAAATCCATGCCATCCATCTGCCCCTAGGGACTGTATAGTGGGTAAAATCGGGTTATATTGGCTAGACTCATAGAGGCTCATAAGCCATTAGCCCACTAATCTCTTATGATCCTATGAACCTATGAATGTATTTGAAATGACATATTGTTTTTTTCTAAGTTACTGCACATTAGATTGTTTAATTTTGTCATACACAATAAGTTGTGCCTCAGAGACTTCATCATTTGTCCTGTGCTGTTGGTGAAGTGATAACCGTGTTAGTTTACATGGCAGGATACTTCTGTCAACTTTTTTATTTTTTAAGGAGTGTTTTTCATAATAGTGCTTAGTACTTTTTATGTTCTTGATAGCTGGCTAGCCAAAGGGTATGATAGCCTGATCAGCTGTAACATTGATAATGGATAGACCATTAATGGTGTAAGTCAGTACAATCTGAATGTTAAGAAACACAACTTTTTTACAGCTATTTCCATTAATTGTAAGCAATACCATTACTTTTTATTTCCTGTTGCCTACTTTTATACTATATTTATCTACTGTGTACCAAACTCCACTGTTTTACTGTGCCTGTTAAATCCAGTTTTATTTCTATTTTCACTGTTTATAAAGCTTTTTTGTTAGTTTCATTGCTTGTTAAGTATTTACTAGTATTTTTCGGTTTACTATAAAAAGGACGGAAGTTAGATATGTGACCGGTCATCATAGTGAAGCATAACATTGAAACATGAATACTAATCGAGTCACATAATCAACAAGTTGTCGAACTGCTGTCGTTGATAATAAAGTCGAAATACAATATTCCACACTTTCTGATAGTCTCTATAGTGTGAAACCAGCACCAAAACGAAAATATACCACTTAAACGCCATTTACAATTTATTTTTTAATATGACTATGCAGTCCCTTAAACCCTTACATATTTATAGCATTTACTGACTTACCAACAATCTACAAAGATTGTTCCACAAAATGTCCGATATTTATATTTGCCACTAGTAAATATCGTTGTGCCAACTTCCTATTACACAGACTGCTTTTATCGTCCATTTAGATAGACAATGTTGCATGTGTGACATTCTTAAAGGTGACAAACACTTACTTTTTCTCATTAACACAGTCGGCATTATAAAAGGTGACATGCCAGGTGTCAGTCATGCTAATTTCGACTTTGTACACGTCGTTTACCTCAATTCCAGTTTTTTGATAGTAAACTGTAGTTTCACTGTTTTTAAACTATCTGTTCTGCTTTTCCCACCAAGCAGAGTTTAAATGACTGATCTGTTAACTGTTTAAAATATTCTTTAGAGCCTCCTTGCTGATTTTCTGCTGTTTAAAATGTTTTTTTTTTAGTGTCTCATTGCTATTTTTCTGATGTTTTAAATATTCTATATTGTTTCCCACTGTAACTAGGGTTGCTAGTAGCTATAGCATAGTCCAGACACAGGCTTTCTGCTTCTGTGAACTGCTTGTAGTCGTTTGTTTGTTCTGAGCACATTTTCCAGGCCATCTTGGATTGGAAGGGGCCTATCTCCACTTTTCTGAGAGACTTGTGCTGATTGGGACCTGTCTGGTAAAGGAAGGCTGGTCTATGGCTTGGAATAAGCATCCTCATTGGTCCTTTTGAATGCTTTTAAAGTTTTTTTACAAGTTATTTGTTTATGGCATTTAGGCTCTACATTTGAGTAGGTTTCGGCATGTTTGCTCATCAAGCAGCACTGCACGCTGCTGCATAGTTGTGCACCAAAGCTGGACAGTTAAATTCGATACATTTTCCCCTAGAAGCCAGGCAAAAATATCCATTCACTGAGCTCCTCTGTGATCGATTCTGAATATCCACCCCTAGTGACAGCAGTCTTCAGACTAGTATTTTGGATGGTTGGACTACCCTTGCTCTCCTGCCAACCTTGTTGATTTGGGTCTTTTGAGGCAGTGCAGCAAATGCGTTATGTACACAGACAACCCTCTAATAATAACACAGTATAGTACAGAGTGAGAGGGATGTATTTACACCAATAATCTAGAATCCATGCTCTCTCTCACTCAACACAATAACACGGAGGAGGTGGTTAACTCACCCATGACTACATATGCTCATAGTACCACTATTCATACACATACTACTGCTCATCCACATAGTATGCATCAAACACATAACTCCACATATGCTGAGGTTCTCTAGAAAAACTTACCGAAACACCAGACATCTCCAAAACACAAGACTGCTACAACTAACACAGTCCACACAGTACCTATGATAAATAGCAACACCAGTGTCTCACCCACCAAGCTAGTCAGGTGTAGCACTCAAAAAACAAAGTTTATTGTCATTGGAGCCTCAATAGTGAGACAGATGGATGTCTCACTCACCAGGATGTACAAGGAGAAAGTCATGGTTAGCTGCCTGTCTGGTGCCAGGATTCATCAGATCATGCATGTATGCAGGTCTCTCAGCAACAAGTACTGTTATGACTCTGTCATAATTCATGTTGGTGTGAATGACCCAAGATATACCTCACTGAACTATATGAAGAGAAACATGGTTGAGCTCTTTGAGTTCTGAGTATGTGTCCCAAGCAGGTATGTCCCTCGCCTTGAGGAGCATAATACCCACACCTAGAATGATGCCACAGTAAAAAAAAAATAAATAAAAAGACGGATTTCACTCATTGGCTCACTTTTTGGTGTCATTCAAAGGGGATCCTGTTCCTGTCAGCCTGGGAAGCCATGGTCCACAAACCTTGCTGCTTTGCCAGAGATGATTTGCACCTGGCACCTCTAGGTTTTCAGCTGCTGGCAAAGACTCTTGCCACTCCCATAATGCTTTATTTATTTATTTATTTATTTATTTATTTATTTATTGATTTATTTCAGTTTGATGACTGGGGAAGTCCACTGGGCCAAGAAGAGCCCATTTTCAGTGGAGGCCTGGGGAGAAAAGCTCCAACAACATGTTACAGACAGTTAGAAAAATTCATCATAAGTAATCAAAAAAATCATTATAATTACATACTTACATAAGCTCCCACAACATGTTACAGACAGTTAGAAAATTCATCATAATTAATCAAAAAATCATTATAATTACATGCATACATACATGCATACATACAAAGAATGGCATAATTCAGCATAAAAGATAAGTAGAGCAGTATAACAGAAATGTTAGGGTAGGCTAATAGCATAGTACAGACTGGGGAATCAAGCAGTCTTTAGTGGAGAAATACGGGTAATAGAATGTTGATGTGGGTGGTTGAATTTACAGAAATTAGTTAATTTAATATAATGATATGAGTTCCATCAAATAAGGTCATCCAAGGGGAAGTAGGAGAATTGTCCAGTACTGTGAGTGGGGAGCAACTGGTAGAAATGAGAGGGTATGGAGGGGCTTATGTAGGAGCATGGCATGGACATGCTCATTTTGAGGATAGGTGCGAGTGCAAGTGAGATTTAAAGTTGGAATGATTAGAAATATTTGGAAGGGGGGGTGGGAGGAAGGGAGGGAGGCAGGTCCATAGTTTAGCTATAGTGCAGGACAGTAGATGTTGGCCAGGGGGATGTGAGTGTTTGTAGATTTGTAGGAAGTTTGGTTTTCAGATCTGAGAGGGTGGTTAGGAGTGTAGGGGATAAGGGCTGTAGCAAGAGAAGGGCAGTTGGAGGGTATGAAGATAAACTTGTGGGTATTGGTGAGCTGAAGGAATTTTAAGTAGTTGGGAAGTTTGAGTCATTGTAGGGTGAGGAGGGATTCACAGTGGTGGGTAGAGTATTTAGAACTGGTAGTGAACTTGCTTATTTTTTTGGTAGCAGGACTCAAGTTTGGCTTACAGGCCAAGCAGGAGATTGGATAACAGAGGTGCACCATACAAAAGGGAATGTAGAAGGTAGGAGGAGGCTAAGGTTTGTCTGATGGAGGGGCTGAGGTAGCGGTTATGCCTTTATAGGAGTCCTAGTTTTTGGTGTTTTTTTTTTTTTTGTGGTGGATTGGATATGGATGTTGAATTTTAGTTTTTCATCTATGGTGATGCCAAGTAGCTTGGTATTGGATACAATTTAGAGTGGGGTGTTGGTTTGGCTGAGTATGGAAAAAGAGCTTATGCCAATGGAGTTTTTTTTTTGAAGGTGTGAAGATCATCACTTTAGTTTTAATAGCATTCAGGGCCAAGTGGCTGTTTTGCATCCAGGTTTCAGTTTTAGAGAAGGCAGACTGAGTTTTTAAGAGAAGTTCAGAGGGGGAGTAAGCTGAGCAGATGATTGCTGAGTCACCTTGCTTACTGTATAAGGGAGGATTCAGAGATGGTGTGGTGGAAGTTGTTGATAAATACATTGAAGAGGAGGAGCAGTCCAAGTACAAAACCTTGGGGTAGTCCGGTGGGGGTTGGTAGGAAGGGAGAGGTTGAGGTTTTCCATTGTACAGCCTGTTGATGATCAGAGAGGTAGCAGGAGAACCAGGCTATGGTGGGGGGAGAGAGGCAGAGAGAGGAGAGTTGAGACAGGAGTGGAAGGTGGGAGACAATATCAAAAGCTTTAGACAGGTCAAGGAACAGGGTAGAGACAAGTTTGCCAGAGTCCTGTGCTAGGTTATTAGTTTCAAGAAAGGAAAGGAGGGCAGCCAGAATGGAAGTTGTGTTGAGTGAGGGGTAAGGAGGTTGTTTTATGTGAGGTATGGCATTAGTTGTGAGTGGATAGCTATTTCTAATATTTTAGAAAGAGGGAGAGGATGGCAATAGGTCTAAAATTCATGGTGTCAGTGTGTTTGCCACCCTTATGGAGTGGGATGATGTAAGCTTGGCACCAGATGGTACGTAGGATTCCTGGATGGATCTGTTTATTAAGATGGACATGGGAAAGGCTATGCTGTCTGCAGATAGTTTGAGGAAGGCTGATGGTAGGTTATCAGGTGTACTGCGGCAGGGTTTGAGTTTGAGAAGTAGTTGTTTTATTTTATTTGTGGGGATGGGTTTTAGTTTAAAAGTAGGGGAAGGAGAGGTGTAGGTGGGGGACGAGGGGGGTGAGGTCTCAAAAACAACATGACCCATGTGAAATTAACCAATCAGAGCAAAATAAAGGTCATGCTGCTTAATGCTAGGAGTATGAACCAAAAATCACACTGCCTAGAAGCACTTCTATCACTAGAAGATGTAAATGTCTGTGCAGTCACAGAAACCTGGTCCAAGACCTCAGAGAGTACCCCAGTCTTGCAAAGCTACAATGCCTTTTACATCTTTAGACTGCAAAATGAACATGTGAAGACCAAAGGAGGTGGTGTTTCAATCTATATTAGAGATAAATTCACCTCCTGTCTAGTTAGAATGGACAACTCCATGAAGTTACTCCAAGTCCAGGTTACAGTGGGAACGACTCCCCCATTCAAGTCATAGTAAGTTATTGATCTCCCTCTATGGGTTGCAACACCCATGAAGCCTACTTGACCAAACTGGAGACAATCCAAATTTTACTGAACACACTAGTTATTGGGGATTTCAATTATCCCACCATCAACTGGGAAACCTATGCTAGCACAAACATTCCTTGACTTTGTTAATTCAAATGCCCTGGAAGAAATTGTCTATTCCTTGACAAGGGGAACAAACATTCTGTATCTGGTCCTCACCAACATGTCAAACTGATGCACTGCCACATCTGTTGGACCCTCAGTAGTTAAAACTGAACACAAATCAGTCACCTTTGAGCTGGTACTCACATCTGAACTCACAAAGGATGAAATTAGACTAAAAAACTTCACTAAAGCAAATTATACCCTCCTAGGTGACAGTATAAATGCATTCCATGCCCCAACCCAAGATGGAAGTGGTAAGAATACTGAAGCTTACACTACAGCCCTGTACAATCACTTTCATAAGTTTATAAACTCGGCCATACCAGAAAGAATCAAAGCCAGAGCCCCAAGTAAAAACAAACTGCCATGGTGGGCATCCAGTATCAACAAACTTTATAGTAAATGCAAACATTTGCTGTCTAAGAAAAAATAAAGGCAAGGCCCCATCAGTGGAAAAGCACCTTTCTCAGACTCAATACACAAATAAGACAACTAGTTAAATCCTCCAAGGGCTCCTTTGAGAGAAACTTAGCAAGTACAGCCAAGGACAAACATAAGGCCTTTTACAGCCATGAACATAACCTAAAGGGTAAGACCCAAGCATGTGCAGAACTAGTGGCCAGTGGTATCACACACACACACACACACACACACACACACACACACACACACACACACACACACACACACACACACACACGCACACACGCACACACACACACACGCACACACGCACACACACACACACACACACACACACACACACACACACACACACACACACACACACACACACACACAAACACACTGACCCCACAGAAATAGCAAAACCTACTAGCCAATAGGTATGGTGAAATTTTCACTTCCTTATCCCCTCCTAACCTACAACAAACCTTCTCCCAAACTCCACCCCACCCTATGTATCTGAAGAGCAGGTACTCAAAGTCTTGTCCAAGGCAAAAAACACAGCCTGTATGGGACCAGACAACATCCCAGAGGATGTAAAACATGAACTAGCATCACCACTAAGTACCACTTTCAATCATAGCCTAACCACAGTCTTTGTTCCTGCAGAATGGAGAAGAGCAACATTTATTCTCCTCAACAAAGGTGGCCTAGCAACAGACCTGGGGCATTACAGATCCATAAACCTGACCAGCATCATCTGTAAGGCCATGGAACGTATCATTGTGCACCTCATAAATAAAGACATAGGTGACCTCCAAACCCTGGATCCTACCCAGTTCGGCTTTGTGAAGGTAAGATCCTCCCTGTTAAATCTGGTGGATTTCTTTGAAAATATGACCAAGGCCATTGACAAGGGCAAATCTGTGCACAGAGCATACCTCTACCTGGCAAAGGCTTTTGACATAATCCCACATTCAGGCATTAATGATAAACATAGCAAACTGAATGTAAACCCCTTCATTGTAAGATGAGTTGCCAACTGACTCATGAACTGGGCAAACGCACTACCAAAGTGGGTGACTCCACATCAACCAAAAGGTTTGTTACCAGTGGGGTGCCACAGGGGTCAGTGCTGGGCATCATACTGCTTTGTATATACTTCTCAGAAGTTCAGATCAAAACTAAGGGATTGTGGCTGACAAAGTTTTCCGATGACTGCAAACTAGGTGCAGTCATTGAATTCCCGAATTATGTCAGTATACTCCAGGAGGGTTTTGTGCAGACCAGCAATTGGAGCATTAGTCATGGCCTCAAACTGAATGCAAACAAATGCATCATCATTCCCTTCAGCACAAACAATATCCCCTCACATTGTCAAATCAACAACAATACCCTAAGTATCCATGAAGTGGTAAGGGACCTGGGATCACAAGTTGACTGCTACCGTAACTTCGACCACCATGTGTCTACTGTATTAAGGAAAACTTTCTATGTAGCACACTTGATTAGTAAAGGCATTTCCTCAAGAGGAAAAGAAGTTATATCCCCCTATACTTTGCACTTATCTGGCCCATAACTGAGTATAACATCCCGTTTGGCATGTACCATACTAATCACCTGCAGCAAGTATAGAAACCTCAGAGGTTTCTGACAAAGAAGATCAAGGGGATCCAGCATGTGCCTTACACAGACTGACTAAAGTCCCTGTCACTATACTCCATATATATAGACTTCTTTGGGGAGACTTATGGCTGGCCTACAGAGCAATCCAAGACCCAAACCTAATGAATTGCTGCATAACCATAAATCAAATGGGGCTAGGGCAACCCAATTTAGGGACCTAAATATGGCCTGTGACTTAAATAGGACATGATGGAGGGACAGATTTATCTCCCAGTGACATACGTACGTACATACGTACAACTATTTCAAGCATGGGCATTAATGCTCTTTTAGCTTGCCAAAATACCAAAACACTTGTTTACATAATAAGTGTCCAGGCTGTTCTTATAAATATCTAAACTAGCTTGCTTTAATGTAATTTGGTAGTCTGTTCCATGCATCAGCTACTCTGCCAGAGAACCAATTAGTACACTTCTCATTTCTATAGAATCTTCTCATAGGTTGTCTGGTGATTCTCTAGCACTTTTTGATAACACCAAATGTTCTCATACATAGTTGTCTCTAAATGCCCTTTGGAACAGGCTACCAATTCATGTGAAACAGACCACCTCTAGAATACTGTTCAAGGGAAACCTAGATGAGTGGATGCGGCACTGTAAATTCTTATTGAGGATAGAGCCCACAACCCTCCTGGACATGGGCAGTCATCACTAAATGCAGTCTTGGGTACTGACTAGCATTTCTATGGTATTATATTGGGATGAAACAGCTAGGCTTAAAATGACCTCTGGGTCAATAGCCTAGTAATCTCCTATGATTCTATGGTCCTAAGAAATGAAATGAAATGTATGTAGATGCAAAGTGTTTTAATACTGGATTACATTCTGCACTAACATATTCTGACTTTTCTTGCAAATTCTTTATTTTATTTAATGTCATTGCCTTTAAAGTTGAACATTGACATTTTTGTGTAAAAGTCGTGTTTAAGTACCTGAAATGTCTACCCTAAATCAAGGTCAAATGTGTCATACACAACATCTTCTAAAGATAGGGTAGGTGAAGATGCATAGTTTTGGGGAGGGGCATTCCTGTGTTCTGGATGAACGTTGACATGGCCTGCATAAAATCTGTTGTGCTTATTCTCTCCTTACTATTTCAACTGCTTTCTTGAGAAGCACTTGTATTGTGATGTGATATGCTCCCGCATGTCTAATCAATACCACGTCCACTGCCCCTTCCAAAACAGACTCCTATTTGAGCTTGGTAAATCCCCATTAGTGACCAAATGGAGGCAGCCATGGATGCTTGGTTTGCCACCATTCCACAGATCAATGTGATTATGGCATTATACCTACTCTATGCCATTTCCATGTTGTGCTGGAAATCCTCACTTACACGCTGAAGTACTCTGATCATTTCTAGCTTACTCTCTGTGGCAGTGCACTGAGCCTTAAAAATGTCATAGCACATTTGCTGCTGGGCAGCCAATGTTTTATATATTTCCTGGGGTAGCTATGACATATGCTTCTACCAGCCAAACCATTTGAAAAGATGTCACTGTGGATACTGTTACTTCTGAATTGAGTTGATACTGCTGTAAAGGAACAGTGATTTTCTCCCTGTACAACACGTATAGCTTCATAGGTTCATAGGTGTTCATATGTGTTTACTAAACTACCGACTACAAGGGACATTTTAAGCTTAGCCATGCATCCCAAATCTCTGACAAGTTCTGGTACCCTTTATAAGTGTAAGCAGGGGTTTGGGAGGTGAAGCAATTACAAGCAGAGACCTGGAAGATGAACCATTTACAGGCTTCCTGTGTCCATTAGAGACATAGGTGCCAAACCAGGGATGAACTTCCTGGTCTCCATCCAACTGACCAAGTTACACTTGAAATGGGTTAGGGAGGAACTCTGCTTCACATGGGCTTGGGAGCCTGTTCCAGAGAAGAGGTAGTATCTGGGATACATACCTGTCTCTCCAGCAGGTCCTATTTATATCACAGGCAGGTTTATGTCTTTAGAATGGGTAATTCTGGTGCTATTTGTTTTGTGGATATGCAGGAGCTCCATTAGAGTGGGGTCTGACAATGTCTTGTATACCAGCCATAGAGCTCCTCTCACCAGCCTGTAGAAGACAAAATACAAGGATAGAGCCTGGAGGTGTTCTGCATGAGACATGCTACTTATGCCCTGTAATCTTTTAGTGAGGAACCGCTGTGAATGTTCCAGTTGTTAGATATGACAGGTTAAGTACATACGAAATCTGGAAGTGTACTCAATGATAGGTCTGATGAATGCCAAATACAGTGGAACAATGACTTCCTTGGATCTAGATCCCATGCCTTTGTTTATAAGTTGCGTAACATAGAATGATTTCCTCACTACTGTAGACACATGATGTTCAAAGGCTAGATTACTGTCTATGTGTGTCCCTAAGTCCCTGACTACTTGGTCAACTCTTAGGGGTGTGTTGTCAATATGATAGTTGCCAGGGGTGGATGACTTCCCAAAGAATACGATTATGAATTTCTTGGCATTTAGTTTTAGTCGATGGCTCTGACACCAGTTTTTTGTCTGTATAATTCCTTCCTGGAGAACATTTGTGTCATTAGGTGATTCAATGACAGCTCCTAATTTGCAATCATCTGCAAATTTAGTCAGTCAGAGGCCATAGATATTGGCCCTGACTTCAGAGAAGTAAATGCCAAAAAGGAACGGTCACTTTCTGCAGAGTTACTAACATATTATGGGGTGTGAGCTCCTGCTAGTAAATGTGTTGACTATGTGCCACTTTCCTCATGCTGTCTCATAAATATAACTACATTATCAGCATCAGCATTTCTGCAGCTTATATCCTCTAAATTTACTGGTGTAGTAGAACATTTTGTTTCTGCTGTTGGCCCTGTAAAGAATTAATTAAATACAGTACTACTCAGATACTGGTGTATACTACTGCACAATGGAGGTTTTGAGGACATTTACCATGCACATTCTGTTCAATTTCATTGTATGCAAACGTGGATGGTTCACATGTTAATAGTAATTGCCATGTGTTACATGTAATCATTCAGTTCCAACATTCATTTCTCTATATAAATATGCTGCTGTTGTCAAACCAATCTTCCTGAGCAGATGTCAGTTGATGCTGCAGATGCAAATAATAGACAGTGACCACACCACCTCTGATTATGCCAGTGTCATTGCCATCTATGTCACAGTCATCTACATGAATGGGGAGGAGGTATTTCTCATTGAGTGTTAAAGGGGTAAATGTAAGAAGACATTCCAGTACTGATGTGGCAATTGCAATCTGCCATTGCTCTGCAGCATCTTACCATATCACTGGCCCTCTTCTTGCAATGCGTTAATGTGCTGTTCCTTCCACCAAGAGCAATAATATCCATAATCACATGGCTCCAGGCCTTTGCCCTCTCCGCTTGTTTGGGTCACCCTTTTCCAAAAAGACATTTGCCATATGTCTTAATGGCTGCCAAGAAGATGCACTTCTTCACATGACTAAAATTGTCCTTTCTCTGTCTGGATCCCTGCTGCTGCACCATTAATACACCTAAAACAACATGCCTAAGTCATACATTGAAATGTTTGAGGCAATCATCAGCCTGAAAAGAACACAACAATGAAAGCATGCCTGCTTTCATCACAAATAAACCAAAAATCTGAGTACAAAACCGTGTATGGTGACACAGCACCCATATTCATGTATGCATGCAAAGTCCCAATCCAAGCAAGCTAAAGTTGTGTTGCAGCAATCTATACAGCTTCATAAGCGCATTCATATTACTATTCTAAGCAGTTTGCTAACTGACATGTCTCCCTCCCTTAACAATTTCCTGTATTTATACTGTCTCTTTTCATTTAGGAGTGACAATCAGAAATTCTACAGTAATGCAGCATGTATCTTGATAATGCAGTACATCTAACTACAGTCACTTCAAAGTATGCACTTCTATCATGTGCAACATAATCATTAAATTCCACTAATATTAGTTTCAAAAATATCTTTCACATTGCCATTATGACTGGTTCCATATACATTTCCAGTACTGAAGTCAGGAATTCCCATTCATATATGACCCTCATTTCATCATTATTTACATGAATCATCTGCATCTGACAGATTAATAAAAGATGTAATTCTCCTGGAAAACACTGTTATCTAATATCAGTATGAACTGATTCCTAATACTTTCAAACATTTTTACTATTTGTTTTTTACTTGCATAAATTTACAGTTTCCTAAAACATTTGCCACCGATTTTGAGTGATCACAAGTTAGTATGGGCATCTTAAACATATTTGTGTAAACTCAGGGCCATTTACATGTGCTGAATGTAAAATAGCTTTGTTACACTTATCTATATGAATCATAGTAATACATGATCATATATGTCAACTTTTCAGCGTAACAAGGCCTTGGGTAGTTGTGAATTTGCTGTAGCTAGCAGTAGAGTCCACAGTAGACCTAACCTGTCTACATGAATTAGTGAACAAACCTAGTAATTTTCTAATGAACCTATGATTATAAAAGGAAAAATGGAGCAGATAATTGAGTCTACATAATCATGGAATCCATAACAATCCTGCATACTCTGATACACCAGAAGACCTCAACCCATTCTGTAGTTAATATAAGTTCATAATAATGCAAACAGGAATATTTATTTGCACAGAAAAGAAAGAAAAAAAGAAAAAAATATTACTACTGATGCATTACTGTAAAAAGTATGCACAAGAAATGATTAATGCATGACATTCAGGTTTATTGTTCAAATAATGATAGCAACACTACAGCACAGAAACTGATATAAGTAACGTAAAATGTAATGATTTCATAACTGAATTTTACTCGCTATGGAAAGGAAATGTGCAAACATTTCTTTAAAAAATTATCAACATAAAAAAGCAGTTTGGTAAAATCAAAGTTGCCAGTAAAGCAGTTCTATGTCTAATGCTCCTACATGGTATCTGGGTTTAGTTATGGTGATGCTACACCCCAGAAGGTGTGGTAACAAACCTGTAAACTACAGCCTTGTAGTTAGATTCTCCATTCTGGCACTGGAACTTTGAAAGAGAGCAGCATCTGTGAAGTCATGAGGCAGAGCTCTGAGCTGGTCTGAAATAGAGACCAAAATTATGCTCTACATTCTTAGAGATTCATACCTAGATAAGACTGAATGCTGTATATGTGGGCTGTGCTGGAAAAATGACATCTGGCATGGGTAGAGTGAGTACCTTTCATCATTGACAAGGATTACCCTATCTGCTCTTGAGTGCCTTCACAGGTATGATGACCTACAGAAACATAGCCCTGAACAGCTGGCTAAGTGGTAGACCAGGAAAGAGCAATATGGCCAAATTTCTATACTAAGTATTTTTTTACATTTGTAATAGTGTAGCACTATTGCAAAACTGCAGGTAAATGTAAGGAGAAATGTATATATAAGTGCAAATATGTATTGATATGTAAAACAAGGTATGAGTAGGTAAAAAGAAATCTATATGCAGAAATGCATGTGTATATAAATATGGTAAGTGTAGGTGTTGCCATGCTTTTGTGTATAATTTCAAATCTACCTGTATCAGTAAATAAATATATGTATGTAAAAGTCCATGCATTTATAAGTTGAAGGGAGGTGTTCTGGCCTATCAACCTGTAAGGAACACTCTCTCATTGAGTGTAGGATCAAATTTCCATGTATCAGCACATGTATTATTATTTATTTATTTGTTTGGCATTTGTTTGTTTGTTTGGCATTTGTTTACTGAGAACGTCTGACTGGTTCATGAGGTACCCATTTTCAGTGGAGGCCTGGTGAGGAAAGCTCCACATACTTATGCCTAACAGAATGAAAAACTAGACAGACATATAAAAAAGTCATAGCATTCAAGCTCAAATATGGAAACAGCACATTAGTTTGTCAGAATGAGAACTTAGCAGACATAATAAAATCATGACATTCAAGCACAAAATTTAAAAAATAACACATAAGCTTGCCAGAATAAAAACTCAACAGACATAATAAAGTGATAGTGTTCAAGCATAAGTTATATGGAAAGCCTGATAATAGGAAGATACAGCATTATTTACATAATAGATGATTATCATAACGATTATTAATATTCTAGAGGTCAAGAAATATGATAACAGATTATACTTCTGAAGGTGTAGGATAGTACGATTACAAAAAGGGTAGGGTGTGATAGAGTGGATAGTAGGAGTAGATGTGGACTAGGCATGAGTATGACCTCAGGGGAGTATGTGTAAAGGAAGGGAGGGTAGGGTAAGTTAGTAGTAGGGACAGAGAGAGTATAGGTAGAAAAATGTATAAAATTACCTCAGCCTGGGTTCATACAGGAGCAAATCAAAGCTTTGTTGACATATTCTTTTATAGAGGTTTTGAAGGAGTGCAGGTTAGCAGCAATTTTGATAGTTAAAGGAAGGGAGTTCCATAGTTTTGTCACAGAGCAGGAGTAAAGGCTTAGGCCTGGGGTTTTGTTAGGTTTGTAAACTGTGAATAAGTGAGGAAGTTCTCAAGAAATGACTTAAAAATATTCATATTGATGGTACCGCAAGTAGTTTATTGTATTATATTTCATAATTTTGCTATTGTATAAGTTATATAACCAGTTTTGACATTTTTGTGACATAAGTCCAAATAGAATTTTAAGTTGCCATGTTTGTGAATCGTTATGTTGTTGTATACCTCAAGACCAAGACAAGAGTTAAGAAATGAGTCACTGAACACTTTATAAGTAAGTATGAGTTTGCATCTGAAGTATCTACAATACATACTAACTAGACCTAACTGTTCCACCTATCTTTGTAGGACAAATCCTTTGTAGCAGGTAATTATTTGGTAAATTTTCTTTGTAGAGCTTCTACACACTTTAATTGCCCAATATTATATGTACAAAAACTGCTGTTGCACTGGTGGGCTGAACTAATGTAAACTTTATATACTTTTATTAGACAAGAAATATCCCTTGTTGTAATTTTTTAGAATCATGTCTATTTGTCCCAAAGCATTTTTACATATTAACTGTACACTTGTTTTGAAGAAAAAAGATAATTCAGTCGTGATTCCAAGGTCCCTAAAATGATTGCCTTCTGATAAGGTGAATCAAAATAATTTGATTTGTGTGATTATAATAGGCTTCCCAAATACATATTGCTCCATTTTTTTCACTAAATCACAAACCAGTTTGTGTTGTCCCACTTATTAATGAATAGGATTTATTCATTTGTAGCATGAAAGTCATCATTATTATTTTCAAAAAAAAAAAATCAGATTTTGCACTTGTCTGGGTACTTAGATAGCCAACATTGTTCATCAGTGGGAAAAGAAGTAAATACAACACTAAACATGAGCTGCCCCAATATTGAGCCGTGAGGCACTCCTAATTTAACATATACTGGAGCTGATAATTTGCCTTGTATAATTGCAAACTGTCTCATATCCTTTAGCCATCTAATTATTCACATAATCAAATACGTATTTACCTTTTGGTCTTGTAAGGCTTTGTTAATAGGGTCAAATGATAGTAGAGGAAAGGTTTTAGTTAGACCTAAATAAATGACACTTGTACATAAACCAATATCCTTGGCTTTAGTTAAGTCATCATAAAATCCAGAGAGCTTGGTAAGTGCCGACAGACTTTTTTATAAATCCATGCTGGTAAATATCAAACAATACAATATTGTTTTCAATATTAATTATTTTACTAATGAATCTTTCAATGCACTTACTTAATAATGATGTTAAACTGACAGGTCTATAGTTCGATACTGCTAATCTATCACTACTTCTACAGATAGGAGTGATTATAGATTATATTAATATTTTAGGAAAAAGAACTTTATGAAGTAAGATGTTAAATGTTTGTCATACAATACCAGCTAATGAATCCTTTATGTTTTTTAACAAATTCCCAGGTATATAACCAGGTCCACTAGATATAGTTGGTTTTATCTTGTTAAATGCCCTCAAAAACATATCATCAGTAATAGAAGTGTAAATTAGTGAATAATCTACCAATTTATCATAAAATGGAAGTTCTTTGTCATCCTTGCCATTACAATGATTAATAAAATCAGTGTGAAATGTGTTTGCTATCTGTTCATGATCATTGGTAGGTACGCCAGCAAATCATTGTAATATGTTCCTCATTATTTTATAAATTTGTAATTTTGTGTGTATGTGTGCATTTGTACTAGCATTGGTCTTCTGCAATTTTATTGTGGAAGGCAATTCCTAGCACTACATCTTCAAACTTTTCTTGTTATAATAGTTAGGATATTTATGATAGGTGTGTGGTGCCTGTTTTTTCTGTTATATATTGTTATAAGTTTTCGATTCCACCATATAGATAATTTGGGTCTATATTAGAACATTGAAAGTTTAATGGTTCCAATCACTAAAGCTAAACCTTTAATAATCGAACCATTAAAATTTCGAATGTTCAGAAAAAATAAATAAAAATTAAAAAAGAAAATCTGTGCCCCCCCCACACCCCTTGCTACTTAAATATACTAACTCCGGGACCGCACTACATTGAAGTAAATGGAAATCTCCCCTTACGGAGATTTCCATTTACCCATTCAACGTTCTGCACTTTCACTATTCTCATGTCGACAATGTCAGATTCAACATTGTTGGCTTTCGAGAATACAAAAGGGTAGTGGCGGCTGGTGACTTCAAATCAAAGGGGGCCTGCAGGAGACAGCTGAATGGGTGGGGTCAATGGGAAGGGGTGTGGCCAACTCGAAAGGAGAGGAGCTATGCTCAAAACCACAACAACTAACTAAATACACTGCCCTGGGTGCCAAACCATCATTATGAGAGTCCAGTCAAGACAAAATGAAGTGTAGAAGAATAAAAATATTTCAATGCATTGGCTGCATGACAGCTTACTTAATATCTAGATGGAAGCAAAAAGGTTGTGAGGCATGAAAAATAAATTAGTTTTTAAATACATTAATGGAATGCCAGTCAAAATCAAGTAGCACTCAACTCAAACCACTTCTTGCACTGCAGTTCTAATTATAATTTATATTCAGCTTTATTAAAGTACCAAGTAATATGCTGAAAGTAGAAATGTCAGATGCCCCCACTTGTAAAAATGTTTCTTATCCAAAAAAATACCTGCTGCCTGACAACTATCTACTTGTTTCATGGGGAAAACATGATCAAAGTAAAAAATGAAAAGCAAACAAGAAATAAGCTCAAGATACATTGCTTAAAAGGATTACTGTACAGGTTATGGACCACACAATTGGCATTCTGTTTAGTTTACGGGTAAAGCCTGCAGAGATGACTGGAAGTTTCCAAGTGTAATGAGCTTCTTAAAATAATGTAATCTGTCCTTTATTACAAATACTGTCATATGCATTTCAATACCTAAAGCTTATACATTATCTAGTTAAGTATTCTCTACATGGCAACAACAGAAAGGCTTTCAATGTTGGCAATTCTTTAACAGTATGCTTATTAAAGCTTACTTGCATCTTACAATCTCAGCCAAGCTTACCTGATGGTTATTAAAGTATTGCTACTTAAACATAGAGCAACAGGCACTTTGAGTAATAAGCATAAATCAACAGAACAAAAAATATGACAGAAACCAGACCATTCTGCAAAAATCAAGGACAGATGAAAAGCCACTCTAGTACTTGTGTCTACCTTGGATGGGGGGATACTCTGCACATTTACACTGCATAACTACTCCTTGCTTTGCTTCGACACATCCAGAGTCACTACATGGGGGAGTGGGGTGCAAGAAGTATGTCACAATTTGAAATGTCTCTGGCTGACTGTGATGGCCCTGACACATTTGTCATACCTCTCAACCTCAGAGCAAGAAATCTGGACAAAGCCATACAAAGAAGTGGGACAAAGGCCCAAGAATAAGGACGATTTTTAAATATTGCTCTTATAAACTTAGAAAGATAATATAATAGGTCTTGCATTAGTATGAATTTTCTGAATGGTATGAAATCTTAAACTCAAATGTCTGTCATTATTTTCTAACTTCAGACTTTAATGATTTGTCACTAATTTGCCAAAAAAAAAAAAAACACAATTTTATGAAAAATGGACCAAAAATGTGATGTAAAAATATAAAATAGCCACACAATACAGCTGGGAACCTGTCAAAGAAGGGACACTTTAATATTAGTACTGCTAACTTGAGCAGCTGACAAAATAAAATAATCTACATGCATTTCTGAAATAAAAGTAATCTATAACTCTGATTATTACAGTTATTTCTTAATTGTAAACCCTCCATGTTTTCTTCCAAAATTGCTATTTTGCGGAGGGATTATTAGGGGGAAGAGCAACATTTTGAACCAAAATCAGGGACAGTTGAAAGGTTTGGCTATGCCTAATTCTATAAAGCAATTTGTTTGCATGTATCTCTCAACCTGTTAATGCAATAAATCTGGACAAGGCCAAATATATTGGGGGAACATATAAACAGTACTAAAATTGCTCTTGTATAAACTGAGACAGTTGATTGAACAGGTCTTACTTTAGCATGCATTTTTCTGAAGGTTATGAAGTCTGAAACTCAGTGTGTCATTATTTAGTGACTTAATTCCTAAATGATTTGCCAGAAAACCACAAATTTTATGAGGAACAAACCAAAATTAAGTAGCAAAAATCTATTCATTCTTTGAAAATCTGGACAGTTGGGAGGTATAGCTCATCTGGGGCTGTCTTTAAGTTTGCCGCCCTTCCCCCTCACAAAATCATGGTCGAATGGAGCCTCCCCCTGCAGCCATTCCAATGATCCATTACTTGGCTATTTCACTCCATTTACCATAAACACTAATGTGCATACTGATTTACTTCTATGATGATTTGGACTTCATTTGAAAGTTTTATTTTGCATTTTACAGCACAAACACTAAGACATCTGCTAAACAAACTTAGCATTAAAACTTCTCTGCCCTTGAAACTCACATTCATTGAAACAGCATTGAAACCCACATTCAAAGAAAAATACATTTTACCAGTGGCAGAACTGCCCAATTCAGAACATCTTTCCAGTAAACAATGAAACAAAATGCATGCACCCATAATGACAAAACTGCCCAGTTCAGAACATTTCCATCATAAAAGTCTACTCAAACGTCTACAGTCCACCATTATCAGTAAATATGCACAATTCTACAGTCCACCATTATCAGTAAATATGCACAATTCTACAGTCCACCATTAGCAGTAAATATGCACAATCTCTGAAGAAGTAAAAAAGTCATCTAAATAATTCCACATTAAATAAATCTGTAACTAATGAAGAGGTTGCTGCGAGCAAACACCTTTATATTTCATGGTTTCTTCGAAAAATAAAGTGCCTGATTCCCCTGAAGAATAAATTGCCTATATTCCATTAAAAATGATTAGCTAGTAATATTGCAATATGAAATTGATAGCAAACCAATAACAGGCTCATAGTTAGTATCTTAACTTTTTCAGTACGGCAGCATTCACTCCTTGTGGGAGTAGAACCAACAACCTTCTACATCAAAAGCAAGTACACAACCTGTTGTGCTATTAACAATGCAAGCTGGCTTAGCATAAGAAGCACTAAACTTCTCTTCCTCTGCAGCTCTCAGCTCCATGTAAAATCTACTCAATACTCAACTGCATCTCAACATTGCAACACAAGAAATCTGGAAAAAGCCAAATTTATTGGGGGGGGGGGTCAAAAGCCCAAAAACCAGGGACACATTAAATATTCCTTGTATAATCTTGGAAAGTTGCTAGAATAAAATGCTGTGTTAACACCATAAATTTTACTGCCAAGGTCCCTGTGCAAAAGAGTCAGAGCAACATACCACTATGCCAAATCAGCTGCTTTGTGAAAGAAAAATGCTGTGTTACCACCATACATTTTACTACCAATGTCCCTGTGCAAAACAGTCAGAGCAACATACCACTACGCCAAATCAGCTGCTTTGTGAAAGAGCGGAAGACTGAAACTTAAATGGCTATTATTTAATGAATTCAGTTCTCACCATAGCTGTCAACATCTTAGCATGGACAAACCCAATAATGAGGGAATACAGCCCTCAAACATATTCAGTGAATTAATTTCTTGCAATAGCTGTCAACCTTAGCACAAAAAACCTGGACAAAGCCAATAATGGGGTAATACAGTCCCAAAAATAAGGACAAATTTCAAATATTCATCTTATAAACCTAGAAAATTGCTAGAATAAAAGGTTGTGTTACTATGTATTTTCTGAAGAATATGAAGTCTGAAATTCAAATGCCTGTCAATTTTACTTCTGATGGAACAAAAACAATTTTCAGCAGAGGCCCAGGGAGAAATACTGCAGAGACATGTCTTTGTAAAATGGCAGGACACCAAAGCAAACACAGGGATGAGATGCAGACTCCACACAGAAGGCACCCCAGCCAAGAATCAAACCAGAAAACCTACAGCTGTGAGGAAACAATGCGACCACTGCACCATCAAATATGCAAGGAGTTAAACATTCAAAAACCTGAAGTCTGAAATTCAAATGCCTGTCAGTTTTATTTAACATTTGTTAATCAGGACAGTCTGACTAGGAACAAAAAAAAAAACAATTTTCAGCAGAGGCCCAGGAAGAAATAATGCAGACATGTCTTTGTAACATGGGAGGACACAAAAGCAAACCCACACAAACACAGGGAGAAGATGCAGACCCCACACAGAAGGCACCCCAGCCAAGAATCAAACCTGAGAACCTGCAGCTGTGAGGCAACAATGCTACCACTGCACCATCAAATATCAAGAATTGCAACATTTAGAAACCACAGATATTATGAGGAACAGATCAGATCAAATATGAGGCAAAAATCTGCACTTTTCTTTTTACAAATGGTGGTGGGTAGGGAATTCAGGTCCTTAACACCTGCATACAAGGTACAGGGTTCAAGCCTGAGGTATTCCCTACCACACCACCATAAGTTTGTTCTAGCCACCTAACAACTGGGGCATTTACACACACACACACACACACACACACACACACACACACACACACACACACACACACACACACACACCTTTGTTCCTCTTACCTTCCACAGTGCAATGTAAATCCCTTCCCCTGTCCGTGAACCATATAGCTGGGGCCAATACATACATCCCATAGCTGGTGAGTTTGAGCACATCCCCGACAAGACTCTTTACCATTACATCCCTGTGAGATCTCCAGCCTGCCTGCCAACGTTGCAGTCCGGGTCCGACCTGTTCCCAGCGACAGTCTATGCAATTAAAACTGCATAGACTTCTGGGAGCTCTGTTCTTACATGTTTCCCAGTCCAGACTGCTGCTGAGACACTCTGTGCATGCTTCATGCTCCAGACTGTCTCAGCAGCAGTCCAGACTAGTGTGCAGGTGCGAAAGTCTGCGATTTTTTACTTTTTTTTTATTTTTTCTTTTTCTTTTATTTTCTTCTTTTTCTTTTATTTTCTTTATTTTACAGCTGAGGGGGCTGCAGTCCGGCAGTCCAGTAGCACGGGCCACCCCTGCAAAAGGGAACCAGATAATTTATACTGAATTTTTTAACAATGCTATTTATTTTAAATTATATGCACACAATTGTACTGTCCATAATTTTTAACAAGCTGGGCTCTCAAATTTATTGATGACAAACTTTCATGTACTTTGTGATAAACAATAAGCCCATAATTTTTTTAATCTAAGTCTTAGATTGATCCATTACAGATAAATATTGAAAAATGGTCAGACGAACCTTCAGTTACTGAAGCTTGAATGTTTTTAGTTAAATTTGGATGAACTGCTCACAGTAATTCAAGAATGGTATTACCTCTGATTGGTTCAGTAATTAACTATGAAATGTTATATTATGGTAAGCAAGTATCTCAATGTATTCTCTTACATGGTTAGTACTAGATATTTTTGCATGTCAGTCTATACCTGGGTAGTTGAAATCTCTCAATAATAACAGTTTTTAGCCCCCCAGTGTTTTACCCATCTCAAACAGAGAAGCATGATGTCTTACTGAGTCCATGATGAGTGACAATTAACACAATATCACTGTAATTGCTACATGTGATTATGTATTATAGAATTGAACTGTTACATTTAATGAAATTGGATTTATATTTATTAGTCCTGATGGTATTGATTCATGCATCCAAAGAGTTACCCTTTCCACCCCTCATGTCATCTCTTAAACACTCATCTTTGTTTTATCCTGGGAATTTACAAATTTGAGGAGATCCGTGTTTCAGTATTGGCAACTATCCCATATCTTTCTGAAAGTACAATGACTTTCATTTTATCTCATTTAGCCCCTAACCACTGTAATAGCAACATCTTATAGTTCTCTTAAGTTCTCTATTTCTTTGGTATAAGCTGTCTCTCCTGTTGTGTGACCTAAAAAAGATTTAGTAGATTTGATAACTATGTTCAAAACATTTTTTGCTTCCTAGTAGTTAAGATGAATTATGTCATATGTGAACACATTAGGTTTAGTACCAAATTCTTCCCAGGTGGTTATATGTCTAATATTGTATACTAAGTAGAGCTGTCTTACTAAGGTATTAAACATCTTACTCTTTGTCCACTAATAATCTGACTAATTATTAGTGGGAATAATCTCACAGAGCATTAACTTGATATGTAATGTTTCTAGTTGATCAATTATCTCGAGTATTGCATTTTTCACCTTGTTCAAAGGAGTATAGATTAGATTATTAGTCCCACTCTGAGTGATGATTTTATTATATATCATGGTTTTACCTTAAGTAGCCAAAGAACCAGCTCCTTATAATCTGTTAAAATGAATCTACATAATGAAGAAACTGGCATATACTGTTTATTCAAAGCAAGGATTGAGTTTGAGTTGACAGCAAGCTTTAGTAAACAGTCACCTATTATAAAAAAGTTTAGGCCCATCCACTGAAGTGTGAATAGATATTACAGAGCCTAAGTCACATCCATTTTCTGTTTTTTTATTTTCAAAATCTGGCCTCAGTAAATCACTTCTTCTTAATTTCTTTACTCTTGACACTTTCTGCCATCCTATATCTGATGTTCTGCTACAATTTCTTAAACTTCTTATACCATCGTTAGTTGGCATCAGATCATTCCTAGATGGAGGGTTTCCTGTATGCATATTAGTAGAAGTATCCTTAACTTCAAAGTGCATAGCTGTTTTTTTCAGACACAGCTCATATCTCATAGTTAATCCCTAGCTCCACTCCTGAATCTATATTACCTTGGCCCTGATTGGAGATACTTAGCTCATCTGTGTTCATCAATGTATTTCTTTTTCTTCCTGCAATCTGTTGTCTCATCACCTGAATCAGTCATCTGTCTTATTCTCTTGTTTTTGTGGCTTCTGCCTGAGTAAGTAGTTCTTTGTGGATCCATTGTAAGTCTAACTGGAGAATGAAAGCTATTGTTTGGCTCAGGATGATCATCCATTAAGATTCATATCTAAACTATTCATATTGCAATTATTAATGACTAAAGAACAGTCAGAGTGATTATTGTACTTCTGAATCGTCTCTTTGCTCTTATTTAGTAAGATTACTTCCAGGTAGAGATTCCTGCTCTCTTGAGCATGATGCTGCACGTTTAAATTTGTGCTACCTCATATGCGTGAGTAGACTTATAATTACATCATCCTCCAGGTTGCTCTAAACTGCGAGTTGTTCTGATGCTATATAGATTAAAATGCTTGAGCCAGGAAGATTTCTTTTTCTTCTCAATTTTAGACCTAATGTTCTTTTTTTCTACTTTGTGAAAGACAGATGTAAATCTGCATGAGAATACTTACCAATGTTTGTTCGTGTGTGTGTGTGTGTGTGTGTGTGTTTGTGCGTGTGTGTTTTGTGTGTGTGTATGCATGCATGTGCGTGTGTGTTACACACAAACAGAAAATAATGGATTTGCATCGCCACATAATTTCATATACTGTAGGTATTAGTTTAGGAATTAACTCCAGTACAGTCATACAGTCCTTAGAAACAAAAGAGTTAATTTGTGTAGGCCACAAAGTATTTAATAATATAACTGTATAAGATGACCAATTGAGTTAGCCATGACACTCTAATCAGAGTGGAGATGAGGTGGAGGTTAAAGTAGCAAATGAATGATCAGCACACAGGTTACTGAGAAATGCACTGTTAGATTAATTCTGTATACATTTCTAATTAAACCCCTTATATTGTTAAATTTGTCAAGCATCAAGTTGTCAACAATTGCCATGAAGTATTTCAAGTGCATCCATAAGTAAAAGTAAATATGTGTTGTTTAATTCTAATTGAACTGGAAGGATATCATAACTTCCTTACAATTGCTATATTGTTCTGTACAGCTTGTCCCTTTGAATGGAAGCTAAAAGTGCATTGCTAAGATCAAATTCAAATAAGATTACATAAAACTGCAAGTAGAGAATGTAAGACATAGTGGAACTCAGAAATTGCAAATAAATAGTATAAAAAGACTGAATAAAGTACGCATCCCCAAATAGGCTGTAAGGATTCATAAAAGTGTAACAACTGGAATGAAGTCATGCAGTTCTTCTAGTTTAAATTGCATTGAAGGAAAATACTGATTAGCACAGATAAATTAGTTACAATAAAGTATAAAATTCTGAGTTTTGCTGTTTTCCTGCTTAATAACTGAAAGCATATAGCAAAACTCAATAGAAATTTGTACAGAAGTAGGCACACATCTGTGGCTTGCTAAATAGCAAACAGAAACATGTCAGAAATATTGTAAAGCACATATCTGAAATAGTCAGCCATACTCAGTGAGTTCTCTTTCCAGCAGAACAGGAGATTACCAATAATCAATCACTGAGGGACAAGTGTCTGAAGAGACTTACCAAGGGTTCTTGTGAGTTTGCAAAAAATATTTGCATTTAAAAAAAGTAATAAATATTTTTTTTTTCATTTTTTATTATTTATTCAGTAAGTGCAAATGCAGAAGTAATTCATACACAAAGATAGTACAAGCAGAGTGCTTTTACTACACGACTGCCATACAACCCATATCAGCGAGAAATTTCAAATGTATTATCATTTCTTATGTTACACCAGCATATGTCATTAGTATGAGTAGACTGCACATGTGAAAATTATCACCACTTCAAAGAAATTTACAAATTGTTCCTATGTTTCCAGGACCATTTCACACAATTTTCTTTTATTTGAATAATGTTTTAATAAAAAAAAAAATGTTAATAAGGATTGCAGTGATTTTTGATGTTTTTAATTTCTCCAAGTCTTTTGGGTTTCTAATACCATGATGGGAAAGGACCCTATTCCTAAGTCAAAGTACAATTAAAGTTCATGAAATTAATATTGTTTCACTCTTTGATATCAGCCAAAAGTGCTCCTCGCAGCACCCGCAATGTGCCCAGTAATGACTCCTTCTGCAATTCGTATAGTGTTACATGAATTGGTAACATATCTAAATATGATTGTAAATTCTTTTTTATAAGACCCATTGCTCCTGCTACTATTGGGACTGTCTGGGTATCTTTCTTCCACATGACGTTTGATTCTGCCTGCAGATCCTGATATTTTATGACTTTGTGTTTCTCTGTACGCAAGACACTGTAGTCACTGGGTGTAGACATTTCAATGATCAGTGCTACTTTTGTCTTCTTTTCTTGCACCACTGTATCTGGTTTTCTAGCATCTATCTTTTGAACTGTTGGTAATGGGAGATCCCATGTGATATAAACTTTATGAGTGAATTGATTGTCTTCATTTCATGTTTGCTTATTTTCCTCCCTCTCTCTCTATTTCTTTATTTTAGTTATGTATTCCTTTGTCCTTCTTTATTTTCTTTCTCTCAAATTTCTGTTAATTTTTCCATAGGTCTGGAATCCTTAGGAGCAGCCCAATCATGTTCCTCCCAGGTCAAGAAGCATTCAACCTCTGCCTATCCCCACAGGGTCAGGGAGGTGGCACCAGTCCTGTAGGCACCCTAGCACATGGCAGCCTGGCAGGCCTCATAGACTATGGGCTTCAGGACATGGTTGAGGATGTGATGGAGCAGGTGAGGAGGGATGCCTACAGCCAATCTAGGATGCTGTTCAGTAGGTTGAAGACTCAGTGCGCTGGTCAGTGCTGACCACCATGCTACCACAAGCTCCTGCCCTCTAAACATCAAGGTTCTCCATTACAACACCTTCAGCGATGGAAACATTTGAGGTCCTGTGGACTGCATTCATTCCCAATGACCAAAAACATATGAAATAATAAAAGCACTTGTTTTTATGTAGTACTTTACACATAGTTAAGGATTAACTTCAGCTAATTTCCACTTTTAACACAAACGGATGTTTTTTAACTGCCTTCATAACTACTTATTCAGCATAAATAATTTGCAATTAAATTATTGAATTAGCATACAAGTATACTGTTTCCTTTTTAATGACCACTATGCAAGTACAAAGCATGACATTGTGAACCTCACCCTATGTTTTTGACTATTTTGTTGAATGATATACAAGCTGAGCTGGTTCTCCTTAGTTTTCAAGGCTTCATGATTATTTAATAAAGGCTGTTTATTTGATGGACAAAATAGCAAAAAAGCACTGAAAGTCACTTTTAGCAAACACAGACTAAAGCATTTTTTGTAGTAGGCCAAGCTGCTCTGCACCTGCTGTGTGGTGGAGAGTCCTATCCCCCATAGCTTATACCAACCCTGCGGTCTCACAATACTGGTGACAGTGCAACTTCATATGTTTGCTGAAAGTAGCTTTCAGTAAAAATGTCCTCACTCTATTGTCAATCAGACAAACAGTGATCAAGGAAAACATATTTCCATTTTCTGTCCATTGTACTGCAATGCTTATATATTTATTCATCATCCATTCTCACAGCATTTCAATGCAATGTTTTAGACAAAGTCATAATATGCTGTGATTTACACAAACAAAAAGAAAAACTGTGAGAGACTATTAAATTAGTGTTTTCTAGTGTCTGTTCAGTAAAGTTAATGCACATCATTTAAAAATGCCAAAGTTTTACCAGTATGATGTTGAATTTTTGATATTTTATATTTCATTTTATTAAAGTTTTAAAGGTATGTCATGTCCCCAGTAACTCCCTCTACAAGATTGCAGAGATTTATTTGAAATACTTTTATAAACTCTTTAACCCAAATTGCTCTAAAAGTCTCCATTCTGGTTTAATTTCGCCAAGCCTTTTGGGTTTCTAATACCATGACTTGAATGGACCCCATTCCAAAGCCAAAGTATGATTAATGTTCATGAAATTAATATTTTTTCAATATTTGATGTTAGCAAAAAGTGGTCTTCGCAGCACACACATTGTGCCCAGAACTAACTTATTCTGCACTTCTGCAATTCATGTGGAGTTACATGTATTGGTAGTATATCTAAATATGACTATAAATTATTTTTTATGAGACCCATTGCTCCTACTACTGTTGGAACTGCCTGGGTATCCTTCCAAATTGCCCTCATTTCTCCTTGCAAATCCTGGTGTTTTATGACTTTATGTCTCTGTACATAAGACACTTTAATCACTGGGTATGGCAGTTTCAGCGATCAATGCTACTTGTGTCTTCTTTTCATGGACTACTATATCTGCTTTTCTTACATCTATTTTTTGAGCTGTTGGTAATGCTGATCCCATGTAATATAAGCTTCATTATTTGGCTCATGTTTCCAATGTTTCTTGGCTACTTCAGTATTGTAATGTCTGCATAATCTTCAATGCAACAGTCTTGCCACATTATAATGCCTTTCAGTATATAGGATCTGTGCCATTAGTGTCTCACACCTTGTAACAAGATGTGCTACTGTTCCCAATTCTGTTTTACAAAACCTACATTTATCTGTTTCTCCAACATGTTCAATGGACTTTGTAAACCATCATGTACATAGTCCACTATCCTGGGCTGCCAATATTAACCTTTCATCTTTTGGTTTAACTTCATCCACTCATTCCTTAACCATTCCTGCCTCAGATCCTGATTGATATGAGGTTCTTCCAGGAGTTTTCTGTATTTGGAACTATATTTTTGCTTTTCTGTATTTCTTGCCTTCTCATCTGATCCTTCACTTTATATTATTTCTTTTGTTTATTGGCACATTCAGTTGCTGCCTGATTATTGTTTACTTCTGGTTTGATTTCCCTTCCCGCTTGATGATACATTTCTGCTAAACTAAACAGGGAAGTCATCTTAGACTTGTTCTCCTCATGTTTTAAAACTTTCACTATGTTTGGATCTTGTGAGGTCAGTGGATATGTTTGCAGCCCTATGATTGCGATCTATATGTGTAATTCATTTTAAGGAGGCACATACCTCCTTCATAATGAGGAATGCATACTCTTGGTATACATTGATTTTCATGAATCATTTGATAAGCATGAAGCATTTTTCTTGTTTTCCTGTCCAGCTAATCCAGTAGCTTTTGGGGCCAGTCAATAACCCCAAAAATGTAAGTTAGAACAGGAAGAATAAATTGGTTTATAGACTGGGCATTATTCCTAGATGTCATGGCTGTTTTCAGTATTACTTTTAATCTTCTAAAATATTCCTTACTATGTTTTATTCACATTTATATTTGTTTTATCATCAATCTTTCATCAATTCCAAAATATTTATACACTCCTTCCTGTTCAAGTTCCTTTATATCACATTCCTGTCCTGGACTGATACTTTTTTGGTGCTGCAGCATCCCTGCTTTAAAGGTCTTTAAAGGTTGCTTTTGCACATTAATCAAGACCAAATGACATTCTTATATCATCTCAGAAAGCTTTGACCACTTTCAGTAGTGCTTTCAGTTCCTCATCTATACAGTTTTAAATCATCCACAAAAGGAAGATGAGAAGTCTTTACACATTTTTTTTTTTTTTTTTTTTTTTTTTTTTTTTGGGGGGGGGTGTTGTAACCATGACCTAATCTGTAAAGTAGACAGCTTACTGGGTTAGGGTCAGGACAAAAGGGCAGCAGTGACAAAGAGTCACCCTGGAATATCCCCCTTTGAATTTTTATCCCTGAGATAATAATTTGCTCTTAATCATGCCTTAGCTGCAGAGGGGTTTGCCACTATTTCACTGTAATATAATCACTGTATGGTGTATCTAATACATCTGTAAGCACTCTTTTATCCATGTATGTGGGATACTGTCAAATGCTGTTTTGTTGTCTATCCATGACACACTTAGACTATTCCCCTTTTTACAATTCTCCATTATGACTATTAAACAACAATTGCTCCTTTGTTCCATATGTCTTTCTTTTATGACCCTTTTGTTCTATTGCCATGATTCAGTTTTGTTCTAAATGACTATAAACTCTATTGGCTTTAATTCCAGTATATAATTTATACATAATTTGAAGGGAAATTATAGGTATATAGGTTCATAGGTTCATGGGCAGCCATGGTGGTGCAGCGGTTAGCGTTGCGGCCTCACAGCAAGAGGTTTTCCGGTTCGAGTTTTGGCTGGGATGCCTTCTGTGCAGAGTCTGCATGTCCTCCCTGTGGTCATGTGGGTTTCCTCTGGGTGATCCAGTTTCCTCCCACATCCCAAAGATATGCTGTAGGTGGATTGGACACTCTAAATTGGCCCTAGGTGTGAGTGTGTGCATGTGTGTGCCTTCTGTGGAAGGTTGGGCGCTGGGCTGGAAACTCAACACCGTAAAATTCCACTGCTGATCATGAGCGGACAGGTGATCCACTGTGGTCATCCCTAACCGGGAAAAGCTGAAAGAAGAAGAAGAAGGCTCATAGGTTCATAGGTTGGTACTAGGCTACCGGCCCTAGGGCCTTACAAGCCTAGCCATAACAACTCCCTCTTGTAGGTTCACTCTTAAGTAAGAGAATCATTTTTCTTGTTACTAACCAGGTTGGAGTCTGTTCAGGATATGCATATAAATAGTTTTTACTCAGGACTAAGTCTTCATGTAATGATGCTACTACTTTTATCCAGAAGTTAGGTATTGCATCTGGGCCTGGGGTTTTCCAATTAGGAGCTTTTCTTAATTGTGTTTCAATTTCTTTGGCCGTTACTTCATCCCATTTCATATCCTACACATTTGAAGTTCTTACTGTTTCTTTTACTTCTTTTATCCATTCAGCACCTTTGTTGTACTCCATGGGGTTTTTATAGATACTTCTCCAAAATGTGTCTATTTCTTTTTTTCTTTTTTTGGTGGTACTTCTATTCCTTTTGCTTTGTTTCCATTTTTTCTATAAAACTTTTTTGGTCATTAGTAAATTACTTATTTTGCTCTTTTCCATTATATTTATCTGCATATTTTCTAAGTTATTCTGTCCATGCTAACATCTTTAGTTTGTTATTTACAATAATGCACAATGGATCCTGGTCTTTTCTGATACTGCAGGTTGCTTTTATCACATCTATCTTTCTAAGTGTTTTTGTTGATCTGTTCCCTCACCTGTACTCTTCTAACAGTTAGACTTCTTGTATTAATTGTTTTATAGTTTTCTCTGTTTGATACTTTCATTATAGCATTTGATTTCTTCCTTTCTTTTCCCTTATTGCCCTGTGGTTTTTGTAGTAAGACTTTATCTGTTATTAATATAGATGCACAATAATATATTGTATTTACTTCTGTTATATCACATGAATTTCTGTGAACAGTCTTGATTACTGTGTTCATTTGTTTTATCAAACCCAACATTTGGGGTCTTATTGACTTTTTGTCATTTATTTCCTTAATTGATCTTAATATGTGTATCTTTTTCTATTAAATCAAGCAACTCTTCCCTTAGATCATTTTCTTCTAAACTAAGGGCACATTCTTTGTTGTCCATTTAGTGTAGGCATTCTACAAAAAGTTCCAGAACATCTTCCTGTGACATATTCTATTCAACTTCATCCTGTACCATCCATTGCTCGTTCATATAGGAATTCACTGTCTTATCACTTCACAACATTGAATGCTTTAGAGTTGCCACCATTTCCTACTCCTTGCCTTGTTGTGCAACTCCAACTGAAATTTCAAACTAGTTTCCTACTGAAGGCTCCAAAGTATCTGCACATGCCAACTTATCAGACATTTCCCATTCCACCAGCTTTTCCTTAATTCGGAGACTAATTGTTCCATCATGCTGTGATGTTACAAGAGTTGGATTTTCTACATGAAATCCTTCACTTCACAGGTAATCTACAACTTCAGTTTTTATTTCTTTAACTTATCCATTCATAAGTTCATAGATTAGTATTAAATCTATTTTTCTTTCCCACGTCCATATTTCTTCTTCATATGTCTCCCACTCCTCCTGTTTCTCCATTCTTTGGGGACTCATTGTTCTATCATGGTTTGACATAGCATGTGTTAGACTTTCTTCACTAAATCTTTCACATCACATGTATTCCATAACTTCCGCTTCTATATGCTTAAATTCTAGTTTATTTATGTTCTATGTTGCCCTTTGTGATCTTACTTTTTGTACTGTGAAACTTTCTATATCTGGGTGACTTTGCCTGTATTTATCTTAAAATATCTTCGGAGCTGCTTTTTTATATTGATTAGATTGGCATCAGATCTTTATTTCCCACGTCCATGTTTTTTCTTTTTCATACATTTTAAAAATCTCTAGATTTCATTCTTTATACTTTCTCACTTCCTGATTCACTCCTTTTTCCAAATGGCCAAATGTTTCTTGGTCTATATAATGTTTCTCACAAATCTGTTGTATTAATGATTCAAATTTGCATTTGAAACTTTTAACAGTTTTTCTTCTTCAAGTATTTTTCTTTCCACTAATATCTCTTTTAATCTTTTTGTATATTTTCTATCTGGAATTTCTGGGCTTCTTAAATAATAGCCACAATGTATAATTTCTTTCCTATCCTTAATAATTCACCATATCATCTGTATGGCTCTTTCTTGGCCTGTCAGTTTTTGTGGTTTTTATGGACTACTGCTTCCTTCTACAACATCCACCCACTGAACTTGGCCTAACCTCACTGTAGGAATGTTTCCATGTCTTGAGGATTCTACACTGTCATTTTTTTCCATTTCTGTTACCAGTGTGCCTACCAGCAATGGGCACTTATTATCCTGGGACTTGTGCACCTAGGTGTCTTTTTTATTTTTTACTCTACTTCTGTCCACGACATATGTTATATAAAGTACAGTCTTTATATCAGTGTCGTCATGGTGAGATTTTGTAAAAACAGGGTCTACCCCATGAAGGTACTCACCAAGACTTGTGGATGAATTCATTTCCAGCAATACTACTCTACTTTGAGTACTACTCTACTTTGAGTGACCAAGCCATTTATTCTTTAGGTTCTGCATTAAAGAGGTCCTTAATTTGGAACTTAAGTATTTCTCAGAATGAATGAATGAATGCAATTTGAGGAGAAGATTCTAAGACTGACTTTTGTGAATCTCCTCCTTATTCATTAGACATGTTTTTTTTACTTAAAATTTCATAAGCCTCTATTTCTTACTGAAAGACCATTTGACATAATTGTTAAAGTCTTTGCCTCCAATGCATAAAGGTCTATAGAGGGTTCTTCCCACCTCAAAAAATAATGTTGAGTGTTTCTGTCTCAATCTCACAAAAAAGTAGAGCTTTCGACAGCATCACTGATTCTACCTGGTGCCATATAGGGAAAACATTTGAATAAACTAACCACTTTGGGCATCTACTGTGGTGCGTAATACCCTCATGACAAGCGAACACGTATCACAAACTGCAAACTGTGGAAGTGTTAGCCACTTGACAGTGTACAACATGGCTCTAGGTGATTCAGTTGTGTTGAATAATGTTGCCAAAGGGCATGGGTATTTGCTGGTGATAAGTGGGTTGAGGACTCGGCCTACTCCTATGCCAGCTAAAAGTGGGAGGGGTGTTTATGCCCCTATTGGCCAATGTGTGGCTGCAATAAAGCACAGACCTGAGTCAATAAGTTTTATACTTTTTGTACCACTATTCTCTCTCTATCCCCACTACTAACTTACCTTACCTTCCCTTCCTCTACACATACTCCCATGAGGTTACACTCATACATTTTCCACATCTATTCCTACTATCTCCTCTATCACACCTTATCCTTCTCTACTAATGCTATCCTATGCCTTAACCAATATAATCTGTTACCATATTTCATGACGTCTAGAATTTTAATAATTGTTATGAAGAATACCAAAAGAGCAAAAAAATTAAGATGTACAAAACAGTTGTTCGTCCAGTACTACTGTATGGTCCACCAACCTGGGCAGTAAAGACAGACCAGATGAGAAAGTTAGAGGTATTGGAGATGTGTTGCCTGAGACAGGTGGTAGAATGCACACTGTGGGACAGATGAAGAAATGAGGACATAAGAGCAGAAACCAAAGTAGCTCCAATTGCAGAAAAGGTCAAAGAGAACAGATTATGGCGGCTTGGGAACATGTGTTGAAAAGGAGAAGACAATCTGGTGAAAAAGATTTGAGACAAACAGGAAGAAGGCTAGAGGAAATTAGGGCTTCCAGCTAAGAAGTGGGTGGATTGTGTGAAAGAAGACCTGAGACAGACAGGTGAAGAAAGCAGGTGAGAGGTACTGAATAGAGAGAGATGGTGACAATTGACACCACACCCTGATCCCATGCAGGAAAATAAAAAAAACAGGCGGCTGGTGATGATTATGTTTCTTACTGCATCTTCTCTACCATGCCTCTGTATTTACCTTTACCTGTCTCCTCACTCCTTGATTACCACTAGCTTTCTCCTCATACATTGTTCTTCCTATCTTCTTTCTGCTTTAACCCCCATTCATATTAGACAAACAGTTTTTTGGGGGCTGCCCCGAAAATTTTATTTTGTTTTATCTTTTATATTTTATATTAAGCAATTCCTTTTTAAATGAATCTAATCATTTATGGCTCATAATCTTAGTTTCATTTATAAAGATAAACATGCATTGATTTGAATAGTTCTTTGCTTTGATATTTTCAATGTAAGACTCTCTGTGCTGTAGCTGAAACAGTCTTCCTTGTCAGCAAACTTGAACAGTTAATGATGAAAGATAATGTTCCAATTAAAGATAATGTTCTACTAGTACTAATAATAATGAAAATAAATAAAAGTACTGATGACATGGCTGCCTATAGCATAATGTTGTTCCGCTATGAAACTCTGACTTTTTAAAGATGATGACCCAAAATGCTGAAAATAATGTCTGAAATACAGAAGAGCGAAAACATTTATTTTCATTTTTTTTTTTTTGCAGGGGGAGGGGGGTAGCTCCCTCCCCCAACAAAACTTACACATATCAACTCCATGGTCACTCCAACACAAAAAAGTGAAAAATCTCCCAAACACAAGTGAATCATTGCTGGCACACAATGAGAAATTGCACCAGCATCATGCCTTTAATTTTTTTTCTACGTGCTATTAATGCTCGAGCAATTTTACTTTGGGTAACTGTAGAGAAGCCCAGTAAAGGTTCATAAATGTTCATGTTATAAAAGTTTCATGCTATGTAAAAGTTATACATATATCCCCAGTTAACACTACTTTTACCATATGTAACATCCCCAGTGACACTACTTTTACCATTTGTAACATCAAATGTGTTGCATTATTGTACCTTGTACATATTAGAAGATACATGTGTTTACAGGGTAAACCGAGGAGTACATGTCTTTTGGTCAAGTAAAAAGTCATTAAGCAAATAATATAAAAAAATCAAAAACATTATTCAGTGAAAACACAGTTCATCTGACCTAAAATTCAACAAAGAAAAAATTTCATACACTGACACACTCATGAGCAATCAAATCTACAAACAACTAAACACTACTTTCAAAATCACCCATATATTATGGATAATATTAAAGTATATAATTAAAATAATTAAAGAAATGTTTCCTGTGTTTTTGATTATTCATCTTATATTAAACTGTCAAAAAAGAAATACATTTCCAAAGACATGCATCTGGAGCATTTCTCCCCGGGCCTCCGCTGAAAACAGGCTCTGTGGAACCTAGTCGGACTTTCCCAATCAACAAATAATAAATAAAAAAAAAAAAAAATCTTCCCTTCTATCGTAAAGTTCAGCTGCTAACAAACACCTTCTTATTTTTCTGATGAACCAAATTACAATCTCAGATAGCTAACAGAAGAATCAAAAGTAAATACTTAAATCAATGAAAGACTGCAGCACTTCCATTACTTATATATAATAACTCCATGGTCACACCCACTAACAAAGTCAAATACTCATTTTTGCATTCTTCAGTAAACAAAACTCAGTTACTAAACACATTGACATAATACTGAATAAATGAAAATAACACTTGAAATAAGTTTTCATGAAAGCAAAACTTGGAAAACAACAAGGATGCCATTAGCTATATCCATGGTAAATCCTTAGTTACTTATTTGCAAATATGCAACCCAGTATTAATAAATGTCATGCATTTTGCATCATGGTAAATGACTTGTCCAGCAAAATTATTATTCAAAATAGATGTAAAAAAATCTTAGGCTTGTCATACAACAGTATATTGTTTGTGTCATGCCAATGTGTTGTAACACTCACACTAACAAAATGTATTATGTTAGTTACTAGCTGCTGCATTATAGGGATGGGAAGTGAAGGCTGAGGCAGGCAAACTTGTGTAATTTTATTAAATAAAATGAATTAAAAGCTATGCAGTAGAAAAAGAAACACAAGAAACCAACTGTGAAGCCAAGCCCTCTGGGACATATTTAATAATGTATAATATCTCCAAGAAATAAAATGTATTGAACTGCAGTAGACACCTGATACTCTGTATGTTCTGACCACACATTTCCATTAACAGATACTAACAGGAAGTTTGCTGTTTCTGCCAGAAGCTCCTTAAAACTCACAGATGTGTCATCTACCAAAGTTACAGTTGCGTTGTGGCATGTATTAAAACAGCTGTTTAATTAACTGAAATATTATTCCTCATCCAAAATTATCTAATTAGAATAAAATATTCTTGATTTTGTTCTTTAGACTTATAACGTTTTCTTTAGTATTATCAGGCCTTATATATATTTCAATACAAAGTCATAAGAAGTGGCACATAAATGCTGTATGCTTAATCAGAAAACATTTCCTGAGTAATTGCTTGAGATTCAAGAGAAAGAAAACCTGTGCAGCATGCATGTGCCTTGCAGTGCAGATAAGCATTAAACTGTGCAAAATGTTACACTTCTTTAAAAATAAGCAAACAAATAAGTGCTATTAAATCTAAAGGAGAAAACATTTTATTTTTGAATTACATTATTCATTTTCCTGGAAAATGGGTGATCATTCTCTAGCATTACCTAACACTACAGGATACTGATAAAAGAAACGTGGACGACAGCAGACATTATTCCTATAACACTTTATTACACTGTCAAGAATTCCACAACTGCTTAACAGTGTACAGAAAGAAATCCATGACAGTAGGAGTTTTGTAGTATATATTCTGCTCCAAGCTGTATTATTAAATAATAAAAAATAAGAATATCAGATACGCTTTAAAATAACTTTTATGAACATGATTATCTATAAATTATTATTAGAAATCACTGTTTTTTTGCACATATGATCTATGCCTCTATGTTTTGTACCCATGCATGTCAGGGGAGGATCAATCCCCATACTCCTTATCACTAAATAGAATAGCATAGAGGTTTTGGTACTTTGTAATTACTGGAATTCATAGTTTTGCTGTTGAATTATTTTTTTCTTTAAATTTTAGGTAGCATTATCTATTAGTATACTTAGAAAGCAATGGATAGGATACAACTCTTTTTATTTAGGGGTTAGAGCACAATACCCTGCAAAAAAATGTATATGATACAATATTTAAGGTTTTGTTCAGATAGTGTAATCTTTATATTTCATTTTTTTTATAATTTTCATTTTATTGACTTTACAGTAATAGGCAAAGACAGCTATGCTGTCATCTCTTAAGTATCCTACACAAGCATATTTTTCATACATGTTCAAGTAAGTGCATAAAACAAATTTGAAACTACTAATTTTGTTTTCAGGATTCAAGTTTCTGAATATATCTGCACTTTCTGCATTCATTTTAAACTATAAATGCATCTTGCATTTTTGTTTGCATTCCTGTATAAATAAAGTTAATTACCAACAGATTGCTCACTAGAGTAGTATTACAACAATAAAGCATTGTTCTTTTATCAGCAAGCTCCACCTGTAAAAAGCATAGATGTACAGCAGCAGCATAACCTAGCTGTCTGCTATTATGTATCCAGTGTGACAGGACAGTAGCACACTAATGGATATACTACTGATAATTATTGTTTCTTTGTAGCGATCAGCAAACATAACCATGTATTGGAATCCAGCATACAGGGGTATGTATCAGTCATTGTGGAATACCAAAACACCAAGAAATGGAAGCACTCCTATAAGAAGTTCAGCATTTACTTTTAATCACTAAACGTACATCAAACGTCCTAGTGTAAAAAATACACTAAAATGAAAACACCAAACCAGTTTTGGCCCAATGGCCTTCCTCCGTTTATTATAGAACTAACATAACTTCAGCACAATATATATTCATTAAGAAAGAATAGCTCCACCCTTTTCTTTAATTGATTCAAATGTTTCTTAAAGGTGCTCATTCATTCCAGGGGACCCCCTCCCCCAATTTAATGATCCAAGTTCTTTCTTCTTTGTTTCAAATATCATGCCAACCAGCTTTCAAATTTCTATTACCTAGAACTTTGTCAATAATTAAAAACTTGAAACATGCTGTGGGATGTTTAGTGCTGTGCTTATATAAAGCATTTGACTGACATTTGTTTCTTATGCTACTTAAATGTTCTGATATACATAGTCTGAATGGTCGTGATGTCTGACCTATATAGAAAGCTGAGCATGTACATTTAACTAGATACACAACCAAATCCACACTACAGTTAGCAAAAATATTGATATTAAATATTTTAGGGGTGTTTTTACTGGTAAATTCTTTAGTCTTAATAACATATTTACAAAAAGAACAGTGACTGCATGGAACACAACCCAACAACACATCCACATCTAGTGTCCCCTGAAATGTACTCTTAAACTGTGTTTTGTGTTTGTAGTGATTGAGGAACCCACCTAATGTCTTAACCTCTTCTGAATGAAAAATATCATCTAGGACCCAAAAGATTAAATAGTCTGTCCTCAGCCATTAAAATGTCCCAATATTTTCAAATTAAATCCATAAATCCAAAAATGTTACTACCATAAGTGGTGTTAAATCTAATCATTTTGTTATTCTTGTTGTTTTTTTGTTGATACTGTAACAATTCTGACCTATTAAAAGTTTAGACCAAGTTGCTGGCTTGAGTAACTTGAGACTTACAATACCCTGTATCACAAAATCTGGTGATAAGATTATGTTGTTGCGATGAAAAAAGCATCATCCATAGAACAGATTCTGCAAATCCTCAAAAATTGAGATTTGGGGATGTTACGTATAATGTATCTTGGATGACAGCTGGATGCATGTAGTAAGGAATCTGACCATGGATGTTTTCGAAAAACACTGCTCTCCAGCGTCTCGTCCTGCTGGATTCTTATTTAAACATCTAAGAATGAGATGCATTGGGTGTCATGATGTTGAATCCCCCTTGTTCTCATTCAAATATAAAACAAATTCCCTAAGATAATCAACATCTGACTACAATACGATCCAACAGTCATCCAGATATCTTCTCCAAATATCAGTTTTGTCTAGAAACAAATTACGGTTGCAATGGTAAATAATTTGTTCTAAGCAGCCCATAAATAGGCCAGCATATATTGGTGCAAAAGATGCACCCATAGCCAAATCTTTTAGCTATAAAAAACAGTCACCATGAAAATAAAATAAATTTTTGGTCAGAACATGTTCCGTTAAAAAAATAAGAAAAGTGTTGAAACCAGGACTGTATAAAGGAATACGATCGAGCCAGTATTCCATTGTGGAATACAGAATCATTTACTGAAAGATGGATTTTGCAAAACTGAATAATTTCTAAATAAAGAGAGTGTGGTCATGTTTTGTAAAAGTGCTGACATTATGTTTTTTCAGTTCCATTATTATGTTTCTCAGCATGATCAAGTTATCACTCATTTTATTGTCCTAATTCATTCTGTGGGGTAATGGCAGCAGACGCAGCAGCCCACACCAAATTTCCCTTGCCCTAGGTGAAGATTCCAGGTCATACTGGAGGATTCTACAAACATTCAGACCAGGCAAGACATATAATTCTACTAGATTGTCCTGGGTCATGTCTGCCTCATACTTCCAGAAGTAAATGCCAATGCGGGAGAAACACTGACACCATACCTGCATCTGAATAAATGCTGAAACCACCCCTGCAAGAAGGGGCAGAGTCATTATTATGAGGCTCTTTACATCAATAAGCTATTCACCATGCTAAGGAGAGTAAGCCCATTGACCCTACCTTGAAATCTCATTTCCATTGGTGTTACCCATAATTCCATTTCTTTAGAACTAAGAGCTTTTTATGAGACTTCAGCTCCCCAGTCACAACCACAGAGTAGATTTGTAACTTGGCACTGTATGTGCTACTCAGAATGCTTGTCAATTTAATGCTCCACATTGCCATCATGCATAAAACCAGACATTACGAGATCGAAAAACATTCACAAAAGACATTTGTCTTAATCACACCTGAAAATAGCAGACCTCTCTTTTGCTAGAAAAGTACCATGTCATCAGGTTTGCATATTTTCATTTTCATCTCACTTACTTCACTCTCATAACCAAATGACTTTGTCAGTGTCCAATATAATGTTCAAGTAAAGCCAACAGGGTTATTGTATCACCCCTTGCTCTGAAAATTGGATAGTCTATCATTATCAGATACAAATGTATTCCTTGTGAGGAAAGTTACAAATACGAAAAGTCAGAATCTCCAGAAAAAAAAAAGAAAGAAAGAATAGAAAATACTCAGGATTTCCACTTCTCGCTTACTAAAACATTTCTTCTAAACTGGCGTTTTTATGTCTTACTGGCATGAGTTTATTGCACACTACCCATGAGAAATGCATGTATTATTATCATCTCATCTCACATATCAGTGTGAATACAAATGCATAATGCATTACTTTACTGCATTACTTTAGTCCCATATCTTTGATACTCTGTGCTGCTTAGCAATGTTGCTACATTTTTTCTGATACATTCTTGCTTTAGTAATATTCTGCAATGCACACCAATGTCATATCTTAGAACTTACTATCATGTGATATTTCCTGTTTATTCTGTTTTAATTAATTCCATTATCATTTATGCATTGTCCTTTTTTTAGAGTTGGTTTATACATTATTATATTGTATGTACATTTCTTCCTGGGCATCTGCTGAAAATGGAAATGTAAGCCACTCAGTTACAGTAAACAAAAAAAAAAAACAAACAAACAAGACTGGTAAAAAGTTGCACCTTTGGCAGTTACTGACATTCCCCCTTCAGTGAACCTTACTTAATGTCAACAAAGTGGCCCAACCCTTGCTGTCTTTATATGGGCACTAGATACAAAGCAGTGGTGGCCCTTGTATGTCGTATTCCTCAAGGGTACCCCAAAACACATACCTAACATGGAGCTTTGAAGTTGCAATACAGTGGCTTATTCCTTAAAATGTCAACTTATAGGTTTATAGGTTCATAGGTAGGTACTAGGCTATTGACCCTGGGGCCTATACAAGCCCAGTCAAAAAGGTTCCCTGGCTTTTGCCACCCAAGAAAATTATTTTCCTGTGCCACAGTCGAGCAGAGCCACAGAGGTGATCCCCGGGGTGAATTTCCTATTCCCCATCCAATCATCAAGATTTTTCTTGAAGAGTGCTAATGAGGAGCTTTGTTTGATGTAGCTAGGCAGTTTATTAAAGAGTATGGGAAGTCTCTGGGACAGGAATCTATCCCTCTGGCATGTTCTGTTTATTGTGGTGACAAGGTTTAGGTCCCTAAAGCGTGTAGCTTGGAGTGATTGGAATTTCTTTAAGTGGAGCATGTCCAACAGCTCTGGGTTTGACATAGCTTTGTATGTTAGGCAGAGATCACCTCTGAGTAGGCAATATGCGATGGAGTAAAGCTGGAGTTTTTTGAGATGGTCTACGCATCTGTTTGAGGCTGGTAATCCTCTTTATGAGGTATTTCTGCAGCCTTTCCAGTTGTTGTAGATGTCTTGTGAGGTACATACCAAAAGGGGCGTTGTACTCTATACTGGGTCTAATGAGTGATGAGTAGAGGGGAACAATGACCTCCTTTTTTCTGGATGAGAAACTTTTTGTGATGAGGTGTGCCATGTAGAAGGATTTCCTGACTACTGTGGTGATGTGATTATCAAAGGCGAGACTACTATCCACCTGTGTCCCAAGGTCTCTTATCACACTTTCGATGTTAAGTATACTACCGCCTATGTTGTAGTTCATGGGTACAGAGTTTTTACCAAAGGGGATGACAATGCACTTTTTGGCATTGAGCTTGAGGTCATGGCTTTGACACTAGGCATTTGTCTCAGTGAGGACCTTTTGTTGGATGTCGACATCGTTAGGAGTTTTGATTATGGCTCCTAGTTTGCAGTCATCTGCATTCAGACTCCAGAGTTCAATTCTAATTGTTTTACTCCAAATTCCAGGTATTTTAAACTGTCTGTACATAGGTTCATAGGTTCATAGGTTCATACTAGGCTATCTGCCCTGGGGCATTTATAAGCCTAGCCCGATTGTGTTTGGCTTACGCCACCCCTTGATTTGAGTATACTGTGCCCTTTTTAAAGTTTAGTTTACTGTGCCTCTGTCTAATAGTGACATGGAAGTAATCCCTGGGACAAACCTACGATCCCCCATCCATTCATCAAGATTCTTCTTGAAGAGAGTCAGTGAGGTGCTCTGCCTAACATGAATTGGAATTCTATTCCAGAGCAAAGGGAGCCTCTGGGTTATGAATCTGTCCCTCTAGCATGTTCTATTTATTTCTGTGCTGAGGTTCAAGTCCCTCGAGCGCGTGGCTCTAAGGGATTTAGATTTACTGAGGTGGAGCATGTCCATTAATTCTGTGTTGGACATAGCTTTATATGTCAGACATAGATCGCCTCGAAGTAGGCGGTATGCAACTGAGTAGAGCTGGAGTTTTTTTAACCGAGCAGCATATGGCATCTGTTTGAGTCCCTTGATCCTCCTGGTGAGGTACTTTTGGGGTCTTTCTAATTGCTGCAGGTGTCAGGTAAGGTACATCCCAAGGGGGGCATTGTATTCTATGATAGGCCTGATGAGGGATGAATAAAGGGGCACGATTACCTCTCTTGATCTAGATGTGAATCCTTTCATGATGAGGTGGGATATGTAGAAGGTCTTTCTAACCACTTTGGCAATGTGGTTGTCAAAGGAAAGATTGCTATCAACTTGGGTCCCCAGATCCCTAATTACTTTCTCTGTACTTAATGGGTTACCACCTATGTGGTAATTTGTGGGCACATTGTTTTTGCCAAAGGGTATGACTATACACTTTTTGGCATTTAGCTTTAGACCATGGCTCTGGCACCAGTTATCCGTCTCTATGAGACCTTTTTGAAGGATGTTTGTGTCATCTGGAGAGTCGATTATGGCGCCCAGTTTGCAGTCATCTGCGAACTTGGTGAGCCATAGTCCTCCCACATTGGCCTGTACCTCAGAAAAGTAAATACCAAACAAGAGAGGTCCCAGGACAGAACCTTGTAGGATGCCACTTGTGACCGGTTTCGAGTCTGACATGGCTCCAGCAACTCTGACTCTGTGGGTGCTGTCTTTGAGCCAGTTTGCGACCCATCTTGTGACATAGGGGTTTATATTTAGGCTGGATAGCTTATCTATGATGCCCGAGTGGGGTATTGTGTCAAATGCCTTTGCGAGGTCCAGGTAGGCTGTGTGGACTATCTTCCCTTCATCTATGGCCTTGGTGACTGTTTCGAAGAAGTCGACCAGGTTCAAAAGGCAGGATCTGCCCTTGACAAAGCCAAATTGGGTAGAATCTAGTGTCTGTAGGTCCCCAATGTCTTTGTTTATGAATTCCATGATGATCCCCTCCATAGCCTTGCATACTTGGCTAGTCAGGCTTATGGGGCAATAGTTTCCAGGGTCCGCAGAGGCGCCACCTTTGTGGAGTGGGACCACTGTTGCTGTACGCCATTCTTTGGGCACATATCCTGTAGTGAGGCTGAGATTGTACAGCAGTTTTACTTGAGGGATTAGTTCTTCTTGGAGTTCATGTAGGATGCAACCTGGGATGCCATCTGGTCCCATGGAAGCAGTGTTTTTTGCTTTGGAGAGGGCGGCCTTCACCTGAGCATCAGAGATGTTTGGGAGGCTGCACTCTGCCTGGATAGATACTTGCTATTTGGGGGGGGGGAGTTTGCACTGAACCTGTCTGCCAGGATATTGTCGATGTCTGTGGGGTCAGTGTATTTTTTGTCATTTAAAATCAACTCAGAACAAGTCTGGGAGTTGCATCCCAGGTTCTTAACATAACTGAAAAAAGCCTTATGATTGTCTTTAGTGTCCTGTGCAATTTTTCTCTCGAAGCTGGCCTTGGAGGATTTTATGAGGGATCGTAATTTTTTGCTAGTACTGATCAGAGATGCCTTCCCTTTTAGGGATTTTGCACTATCATGTAGTAGCTTCCTCCTTCTGTTGTACAGTTTATTTATGGCTGGGGTCCACCAGACTGGACGCCTGCCTTTGGATGATTGGGTCTTGATTTTGTTTGGGATAGCATGATCCATGCATTCCTGGAGATGTCCATAGAATGCATTTATATAGGATTCTGCAGTTTGGGCCGTAGTTTCCACTGGTCCTGGGGCCTTGAAGCATTCCACTTCAGTTTTGAGAAGTGTGAACTTCGCTTTTGAGAAGTTTTTCACTGTGGTTTTCTGGGCTGAGGGTGGGGTCGGGATGTGGATATCCAGTGAAATTAATTTATGGTCTGATCTTACCAATGAGGGATATACTTCTGGTATGGAGCATAGAGTCCCCATGTTGGTAATGATCAGGTCTAGTATGTTTTCCCCTCTTGTGGGAGTGGTGACTAGTTGTTCCATAGCATTTGAGTTTATAAATTCCAGGAACCTTTGGGCTAAGGTGCTGGGGCTTGAGTAATACTCCCAGTCTATGTTTGGGTAGTTGAAATCGCCCAATATAATGGTGTTTGGAGAGATCTTAGTGTTCTCCAATGTTTTCAGGAAAGCTGAGTGGGATTCCTGACTTTGAGAGGGTGGTCTGTAGGATGCCATAAACTGAAAAGCAGTCTTGCCCACTGTCAGTTGCACATGGATGGTCTCCGATACTTCGTGCACTGCCACTAACCTGGAGGTGTAGATATCCTTGATAAATATGGAAACTGCCCCTCATTTTGTGGTTCGGTCCGGGTTTTGGGGCCGAAAAGCATGATATGAGGTATAACCTGGTACTGCTGGGGTGCTCTCTGGAGCCTTGAACCAGGTTTCTGTCACTGCACAGATATCGGTGTTCTCCATACTGAGGAGAGCTTCGTGTGCATGCATCTTGAGGTTAAGACTTCTGGCGTTTAGCAGCATTACCCTTAGTTTCTTGTCCCTTGTGCTGTCTATGGAGGTGGGTTTGACTTTTGAGCCTTGCCTAAAAAAGGCACTATGGGGGTGGCAAGAGCCTTTGCCAGTATCCGGAAGCCCAGGGGTGACAGGTGCAAGCCGTCCCTAGCGAAGCAAGGTGGCTTGTCGAGCATGTCATCCCAGGCTGACAGACACTGGATCCCCTTTGAATGACACCAAAATTTTAGCCAATTGTTAAAATCGATCATTTTGTCTTTATACTGTGGCATCATTCTAGGTGAGGGTAAGATGCTGCTCAAGGTCAGGGTCATACCGGCCTGGGCTACATGATCAGAGAGATCCTCTATGTCTCTTTTCATGTAGTCGAGGGAGGTACATCTCAGGTCATTCACGCCAGCATGTACAATGACTGAGTCATATTTGTATTTGCTTTGGAGTGACCTGAGTGCTTGCATTATGTGGCGGATCCTAGCGCCCGACAGGCAGCTCACTGTGACCTTCTCTTTATTCAGCCTGGTGAGCGGGACGTCAGTGTGTCTGACAATAGAGTCACCTATTACAAGGGTATCAGGTGTGTTATTCAGCCTTAAGGGCTGTGACTGCTTGGCACACTGACTTTGTGTGCTATGTGTTGTCGATTTTGTTTTGGGGTAGCGTTTGCTTGGATGACTGCTTTGGAGGTCTCTGTTGCTTAGGTAGATTTTTATTTAGAGCCTCTGAGTATGTTTTTGTGTTTTTATGTGTTTGGTCTGCTGTTGTGGTGGGACTATGTGATACTGGAATTGTGTTGTGTGAGGTTACCTTCTCCTCCTGACTGGTTACACCAGTTTTGAGATGAGAGAGCTCAGCCTCCAGTTTGGCTATATGGTTGCATCTCTCACATATATTTGAACCTGTTTGGAGGAGGAGAGGGTTGTCCGTGTACATGAGACAGTTGTAACATTGCCTCAAAATTCCCAGATTCACCAGCTGGACTGGAGAGGAAACCATTGACTGACCTTTGGACATGCTAGAGTAATATAGGGAACTGAATTAAAATGGACCAATAGCGGACAAGGTAATCATAGAGAGTATAAGAGTAAGTAGTGCTTATGGTTTATTAGTGCTAACTTGTAAGATTACTTATTTGGACCAGTGAGGGGCCTTAGAATGAGAATATGGTGTTTAATTTGAGAGATGGAGCAGTTCTAAGGGAAAAAGTGAAGAGCAGACTTTGTGGAGCCAGGAATAGTTTAAACCCAATTAGGCGGCGCTGCCCGATGTTGCGCTATGTGCAAAAATGGGCAAAACCGCGCAAAAGAGGGTTTTAAGAGAGGGAGATCAAGGAGTTTGGAATTGACCCAAAATGGCCAATAAAACTACAGTTTCAAGGCAGTAACCACTCCCACAGGGGCAGGCAGGCTGCTCAATGTTTATCACTGCCACTGATGAACACAGAGACTTCCCTTTAGCCCAAGCAAACAATGGCCTCCAAGAAACGTACAAACAGTTCAGAACAGCAAACCTGTAACTGAACTTTTTTAAATCTCAGAAAAGTGGGAAAAAGCAAGATTTTTGTTTTTTTGTTTTTTTAAGGAAAGCAGAGGTTCACAAGTATCAACAAGTTAGAACAGTGCAGTAAATGACCCCACACTTGAGTGCTAGGCCAGAGACAGATAAAATGCAAGTTTTAGGAAAAAAACGATTTTAAAAATAAGTGCAGGCAGGAAATTCAGTAATCAGCTCTAGGTTGTGTTCTAAATACAGTTATCAACACAGAAATCAAGTTTAACTAGCCAGAAAATGCTCATAAGTAGGTGGCAATGCAGAAAAACTTAACAAATAATCTGAAGCAAAATACTTAAAATCTCAAAAGTGGCTCCTTTCTTCTCTCAGCATTTTCTCCTCTTGGTGGGTGCTTCACCAACAGCCAACAAGTCCAAAAAATGCCAAAACCACAAGGCAATCAGGTTTTAAGAGAGGGAGATCAAGGAGTTTGGAATTGACCCAAAATGGCCAATAAAACTACAGTTTCAAGGCAGTAACCACTCCCACAGGGGCAGGCAGGCTGCTCAATGTTTATCACTGCCACTGATGAACACAGAGACTTCCCTTTAGCCCAAGCAAACAATGGCCTCCAAGAAACTTACAAACAGTTCAGAACAGCAAATCTGTAACTGAACTTTTTTAAATCTCAGAAAAGTGGGAAAAAAGCAAGATTTTTTGTTTTTGTTTTTTTAAGGAAAGCAGAGGTTCACAAGTATCAACAAGTTAGAACAGTGCAGTAAATGACCCCACACTTGAGTGCTAGGCCAGAGACAGATAAAATGCAAGTTTTAAGAAAAAAAATGATTTTAAAATAAGTGCAGGCAGGAAATTCAGTAATCGGCTCTAGGTTGTGTTCTAAATACAGTTACCAACACAGAAATCAAGTTTAACAAGCCAGAAAATGCTCAAAAGTAGGCGGCAATGCAGAAAAACTTAACAAATAATCTGAAGCAAAATACTTAAAATCTCATTGCACTTCTACTTACCATTATGGCTGAGGTCATGCCTGAAATGAGTCCAAGATGACTGCTAACTTACCCAGTTAACAAATCAATACATTAAAATAAGATCTTGCCTGGGTATCCTGCAGTTTTACAACAGCAGAGAGAGAAAAGAGCGACTTTGAGTGGATTAAGTACCTCTGTCTTACTTTTTATTGCTTATTTTCGCTAACTGCATTGCTTCTACCATTTTGTATTATCTTTGCAACTGTTTTTTGGAAATCTCTTACTGTTTGCACTTTGATAATTTTTAAGTGTATTTCAATTGTTTAACTGTTGTGGGCTACACACTCGAGTGAAATAGCCATTTTTTTTGCATTGAAAGTGTTTATATTACTGCATCTGTTTTAATTTTCACAAAAAAAATAAATAAAAAATAAATCCTATCTCTTTTCTTTACTCATTTCCCACTTTTCTATAACTAGTAGAGTCCAGTTTTCAGATTTTGCTGAATTCTGGGCCATTTTGTAAGTTTCTGTGTTGCCCAGACTTTACTAAGATAGAGGAAAGCTACCCTGTTCATCAGTGAGAGTGGTGAGCTTTGAGCAGCCTATCTGTCACTGGAGGAGTGATTTCAGCTCAGAAATTTAAGTTTTATTGGCCATTTTGGGCTATTTCTATCCCTTTCATCCTTCTGTTTAAAAACCCATGTTTGCGCAGTTTTTGCACTTGTATTACCTCAGCAAGATCCTGCCTGGTTGTCCTACAGAGTTCTACAGCAGCAGAGAGAGAAAAGAGTGACTTTGAGAGGATTAAGTACCTCTGTTTTGCTTTTTATTGCTTATTTTCGCTAACCACACTGCTTCTAGCATTTTTGTTAATTTTGCAACTTATTTGAACTGTTTTTTTTTTAAATCTGTTACTGTTTGCACTTTAACTGATCATTTTAAGTGTATTTCAACTGTTCAACTGTTGTGGGCTATGCACTCAAGTGCGATAGCCGTTTTTCTGCCTTGAAAGTATTTACATTACTGTATCTGTTTTAATTGTCACAAAAAAAAAAAAACAATCCTACCTCTTTACTCATTTCCCAGTTTTCTATAACTAGTAGAGTCTGTTTTTCAGATTTTTTTGAATTCTGGGCTGTTTTGTAAGTTTCTGTGTTGCCCAGAACTTACTAAGATAGTGGGAACCTACTCTGTTCATCAGTGAGAGTGGTGAGCGTTGAGCAGCCTATCTGTCGCTGGAGGAGTGGTTTCAGCTCAGAAATAGTAGTTTTATTGGCCATTTTGGGCTATTTCTATCCCTTTCATCTTTCTGTTTAAAAACCCATGTTTGCGCAGGTTTGCACATCGTGCACTGCCATTTAACTAGGGTTAAACTATTACCAGCACCAGGAAGTCTACTCTTCAAATTTTCCCTTACAACTAGCCAGTTCAGTTTTAAGCACTCACGCCTGTTCCTTGAAGCTCAGCACTTGCTTACAAACCATTGTAAGCACTAGATAGACTATACATTGCTACAGCACTCAACTCTCCTTACTAAGTAAAGAGAAAAACAGTTTTTAGTACTTAAATAAATAAGCACCTATCCAGGCATGTCCAAGGGTCAGCTCCCGGTGTTTTCTCTTGTTCACCTGGTGAATCTGGGCATCCTGGGGAAATGTAGCAATTGCCTCATGTACACAGACAACCTTCTCCTCCTACCACCTAACACTACAACCTGTGAGAGATGCACTTATATAGCCAAACTGGAAGCTAAGCTCTCTCCAGCCAAGACTGGACTAGTCAGACAAGAGGAGAAGGTAAACACTTGCACCACACCATACACAACACATAATCCTTCGAAACCTTCACCCACACATAGTAACACGAAACACACACATACATTTATGGAGGTTTTTAATATAAATCTGCCCAAACAACAGAGACTTTCGAAGCTGAAACACAAACAACCAATACCACCCAACAAAACCCAAGTGACACATAACTCACAAAACCAGTGTGCCACTCAGCATCAGCCCCTAAGGCAAAACAACATGACACTATAGTCAGGCACACTGATGTCCCACTCACCGGGCTAAACAAGGCAAAGACTACAGTTAGCTGCCTGTCAGGTGCCAGGATCTACCACATAACATACACACTCAGGTCACTCCACAACAAGTACAAATATAACTCTGTTATTGTTCATGTTGGAATGAACGACCTGAGACGTACCTCCCTGGACTACATGAAAAGAGACATGGAGGATCTCTTGAATTTTGTAGCTCAGGCAGGTATGACCCTAACCCTGAGTAGCTTCCTGCCATCACCCAGAATGATACCTCAGTACAAGGACAAAATTATTAACTTCAACAATTGGCTAAACTTCTGGTGTCATTGTAAGGGGATCCAGTATCTGTCCACCTGGGATGACATGATTGACAGACCATGATGCTTTGCCAGAGATGGCCTGCACCTGTTGCACCTGGGTTTCTGGATACTGGCTAAGGCTCTTGCCTCCCCTTATAGTGCCTTTTTAGGCAAGGTTCAAATGACAAAATTACCACCGTAACCGGTACAAGCAAGCAAAATCTGTGGGTAATGCTACTCAGTGCTAGAAGCCTAAACCTCAAAATGCACTCACTCGAGGTACTCCTTAAAATGGAGAACATCGTCATCTGTGCAGTGACAGAGGCCTGGCTCAAGGCTCCAGAGAGCACCCCTGCAATACCAGGCTACAATTCATACCGTACCTTTCGACTATCTAACCTGGATAAAAACACCATAGGTGGAGGCATGTCCATACTCACCAAGGATATTCCTAGTCTAGGCTAGTTGCCCAACATAATGCATCTGAAATTCTCCAGGTGCAACTAACACTGTGCAAGACTGCAATCCAAACTGTAGTTTGCTGCAGATCCCCCACCATGCCCCAAAACTCCCATTCCACTTTTCTTAACATATTAGAAATATTAAGGTACAACCCAACACCCTCATACTGGGAGACTTCAACTATCCCGCCATTAATGGGGAAAACTACTCATGTACCAACACATTTGCTCAGCATTTCTTGGAATTCATAAATTCCAGTGCCTTGGATCAACTTTTCCAGGCCCCACCAGGGGCAGCAATATCCTAGACCTGGTCATTACCAACATGGGTGACCAGTTTTCCACACCAGAGGTCAGCCCCTCGTTGGTCAGATCCGACCATAAGCTAATCACCCTAGACATCCACATCTCACTCCAGCCCCCTATTAAGGAAACCACCATAAAAAAACTTCTCCAACTTCATGCTTCTTCAGGCAGAAGTGGATAACCTCACCACGCCCATGCAGACGGAAAGTAGCAGTACAACTGCTGAATCCTACATCAATGCACTGTATGAGCACATACATGAGTGCATGGACCATGCCATCCCAAACAGAACCAAGACACTATACTCCAAAAAAAACAGAAACCAATCTGGTGGTCCCCTGCTATTAACAAACTCTACAACAGAAGGAAGAAACTGTTGCAAAAAGAGTAAAATCCCAAGATTGGAAAAACTCCCTTGTCAGCCTCAGTAAGAAGTTGAGATCCCTTGAGATCCTTCATAAAATCCTCCAAAGCTAGTTACAAGAACAAAATCACCACAGATTCTAAAGACAACCACAAGGTATTCTACAGTTATGTCAAGAATCTCAATGGCAACATTCAGATCTGCTCTGAGTTACAATACAATGTCACTAAACATACAGATCCAGCTGATATTACCAACATCCTGACGGATAGATTCAGTGAAAATTTCACCCCCCCCTCACCCCCTAAAGGGCCCATCTTATAACAGATGAATGCCGAGTCCCTGTAACAGCCACACAGGTCAAAAATGCACTTGCCAAAGCCAAGCATCCATGGGACCTGACAAGATCCCAGGCTGTGTTCTGCACTAACTACAAAATGAACTCGCACCCCACCTAAGTACCATGTTCAATCATAGCCTCACTACAGGCTTTCTGCCTACTGAATGGTGCATAGCTATAGTGATCCCACTCCACAAAGTGGAATCCACCATGGACCCCTCGAACTACTGACCCATCAGTCTGACGAATCTGATCTGGAAGACCATGGAGCGTATCATCATGGAACTTATAAACAAAGACATAGGTAACCTGCAAACTCTGGATCCCACCCAGTTTGGGTTTGTAAAAGGTAGATCATGTCTACTAAACCTAACTGACTTCTGTGAAGCAGGCACCAAAGCTATGGATGAGGGTAAGGCGGTTCACACAGCCTATCTAGACCTCGCCAAGGTCTTCAACACCATCCACGATTCTGGTAAAATTGATAAACTAACGAAACCTGGCATTAACCCCTATGTCATATGATAGGTTGCCAACTGGCTCACTAACAGAACCCACACTGTGAAAGTAGCCAATTCCAAATCTGACTCCAGACCAGTGACAAGTGGAGCACCACAGGGTTCAGTCCTGGGTCCCATCCTGTTCGGCATCTACTTCTCTGAAGTCCAGGCCAACACAGAGGGCTTATGGCTAACAAATTTCGCAGAGGACTGCAAACTGGGAGCCATTATTGAATCCCTTAATGATGTGGATATTCTACAGAAGGGCTTCGCTGAGACATATGCCTGGTGTCAAAGCCACTGCCTCAGACTTAACACTAAAAAATGCATAGTCATCCCCTTTGGGAAAAACCCTATGCCAACAAATTACCACATAGGTGGTAGTCCACTCAACACTGAAAGTTTGATATGAGACCTAGGGACACAGGTTGAAAGTAGTCTCTCCTTTGATAACCACATCGCCACAGTAGTCAGGAAATCTTTCTATGTGGCACAACTCATCACAAAAGGTTTCTCAGCCAGAAAAAAGAGGTCATTGTCCCCCTCTACTCAGCCCTCATTAGACCTATTATAGAGTACAATGCTCCATTTGGGATGTCCCTCACAAGACATTTACAGCAACTGGAAAGACCACAGAAATACCTCACAAAGAGGATCACCTGCCTCAAACAGATGCCCTATGTGGACAATCTTAAGAAACTCCAGATCTGATATTGTTGATCCTCATTCATTCCTTACGCCTGGGTTATTGGTTCAGAACTCGGAACTGAGCCGGCCATCTTCCAAGCTCGCGACAGCCACAAACTCTCGAGCTAAACTCTTACCCACAATTCTCCTCTCCCTGTTACCCCAGATTTTGTTTGCCGTGTCACCATTCAGTCATGTCAAGCCACTTCTCTTGAGCTAATTAAGACTTTCTTTGATAATACCTAATCATATTACAGTTCTTCTCAGTTCAAATCTTGTTAAATAGTTATATCTTACCCTATCGCATATAGCGACTCTATTTTGTTTTTTTCTAGCCCTTCTTTCTTCTTACCATGAGATAACTCCTTTACCATCATTGGTAAAACCTTTCCTTGCTTTACCTTCAGGTATTTCTCGTACCATTGTTGGTACCTTCTTCCTTCCTTTTTCTTTCTTCCTCCTACCTATCATGGCAGAGAAAAAAGGTGGTCCTGGATTTAAAAGATGTGTGGATTGTGGGCATAAATTGCCTATTTTGGATGCACATGCGTTATGTGTTTACTGTTTGGGTGTGCCTCACTTGACTGTTGACCAGACTTGCGGGATTTGTGTGAACTTTTCTAACAGGACTTTGGTGGAAAGGAAAAATAAACTGATCTTAAAGGGACTAATTAAATCTTCCTTTTCAGAAGCTATTTCTGGGTCTGAGGCTTCAACCCCTCCTAGTTCTCATAAGAAAAGAGATGAACACTAGAAGGCCAAGTCTCTTCCATCATCTCCTGTTGGGGACCACCAGGAACCGAGACCTAAAAAGGCCAAACTTTCTAGTTCGGATTTGACTTCCTTGGCCCCAAGGCTTTTGGTGCCTAGATCTTCTTGGGTTCCTATCGAGAAATTGAACGTTAAGAATGCCGAATACCAGAAGGCTGAACTCAGTAGTTCGAAAGTTGAGAATGTCGAAGTCGCGGAAACCCAAATTCTTTCCCAGGGAAAGAATTCAGTTGGCCATTTCTGCGGCTTCGGCATTTTCGGACTGGGTCAAGGTAAGTGAACGAATGGGTAGTGACAACAGACTTTAGGGTTAGGGCGTGGGTCAGGTAAGTGTGCGATAGTGATGGACTTTAGGGTTAGGGTGCGGGTCAGGTAACTGTGCAATAGTGACGGACTTTAGGGTTAGAGTGCGGGTCAGGTAAGTGTGTGGTAGTGATGGACTTTAGGGTTAGGGTACGGGTCAGGTAAGTGTGCGGTAGTGACAGACTTTAGGGTTAGGGCGTGGGTCAGGTAAGTGTGCTGTAGTGACAGACTTTAGGGTTAGGGCTGGGTTAAGGATAGTGGATAGATAGTGGTGTATGTTAGGTTTAGTGTAGGTTTTGAAGGTGTTTGGTGTGATTGTGTTATGTGTGTGTTTTTCGGAACAGCGAATTTTTTCCCTGGCAAAAATTCGTTGTTTTGAAGTTTCAATGTTATCCGAATTCGATCTTTCAAGTTCGAACTTATGGTGTTCGACATTTTGGAAGTTCAGTTTCATGATATAGACCTGATCTTCTGCACCAAAGCCTTCAGCACCATCTGCTACTTCGGCACCAAGTACTATGCCCTACACCTCATTGGAACTGAGGGACCCCCTCGGTTCAGACTTCCTTACCGGCACTGACTTTTTCATCGATGCATACCTTTATGGCATCGATGACTGCTCCGACGCCTTCTCCTGCTTCTGCTCTGACAATTTACATGGCACCGACTATCCTCTCGGTACTGACCACCTCGTTTTCTGCACAGATTCTTTCGGCAACTACCATATTGCCAACTACCACTTTGGCACCGAATTTGTCGGTGCAGACCTTAACTTTGGCACTGATGATCTCCTCGGTGCAGACACCAGTAAGTAAAAGCGTTAACGGCTCTGTTGTTCTCGGTACAGACACCTTTTTTAGTGCCATCCAAGGACCCCTTTGTGGGCATCGAGTTTCCTTCATCCTTAGATAGACCTGACTTCCCTTCAGCTATGTCCATGAGATCCACTAGAAGCCTCTCTGAACATGATGTGGTCTGTCTTGTGGATCAATTGCTTTCAGCCAGAGGTATCCAACCCTCCAAGACCTATTCTTCTTTCGGAGGTGAATACCCTTTTCCAAAAACCCCTACCTATTCTCCTCCTTCATTGCCTTTGAAGCCCCTTGCTGTAGCATAGAATTCCCTCACTTCGGCTCCTTTTATGGACCTCACTAAGGAGCCGCAGTTGCCTTTGTGGCAGGAGAGACTTGTCAGTCCAGTCACTGTTCTGGATGCCAGCTGTGACGTACGTACTCCTGTTTTTCACAGACATCCAGGGACTCTGAGTCGGCGGACTGATTTGCTTGTGTGAGGTGTGACCTCCTCGGGTGGACCAGCCTTCCAATACATGGGGAAGGCTCTTGCATCTGTTGATGATCCTGTGCTATCAGTGTCCCCGTCCTCCTCTGGACTGCAATTTACACAAGCCACCCCTGGCGGACACCGGGCACAAGGGCCTCAGGATACACTCCCACAGGAGGCCCCTTTTGCACTGTCTTCCCCAGATTCTCCCCCTGATGAAGGTAATCACAAGAGTTCATGTAAGAGGAAGCATGTGGACTCCCCAGAGGAGTCCCTCATGGAAGACACAGAATTTGATGATGGGGTAGGGTCCCCTCGGTCACCCTCTCAGGTATGCTTTGGAGATATTCTCAAAATACTTAAACAGAGAGTTGAATGGCGGCCCTCTAACCCGACCTCTGAAGAGTCTGTGTTCCTGCACGCCTTTTGTGCCCGGCCCCCTACCTTCTGGGTTACTCCACCTCCTGACGACCTTGTCCAGCTCGTCGTGCAGTATGCATGGAAGGCACCTGACACAGTTGATGCCATTCCCTGCAGGCCAGATAAAATCTTGTCCCCTCCAGATAGTGATCCTCATTGGTCCAAAGGTCTTCCTGTAGATGCCTTGGTGGTGGTGGTGGCCGCAACAAAAAAGGATCTGGCGGAAGAAAGCCAGACTGTCCACCTGCCCAACAAAGAGTCACAGACGCTGGACAGATTAGTGAAATGTACTGTTGCATCAGCGACCTTTGCAGTCAGGTCCCTGAATTACATGGCACATTTTACCAGGCTTCAAAGAGACTTAATTTCTGAGCTCTCTGAAACTTTGGCCAGAACTGTGTCTGATGAGGTCCGGGACAAAGTGGCCTCACAGTTAGACACCCTTGAATCGATCTCTAACTCCTCCATGCGTCTGATTTCTCATGCATCAGAAGGAGCAGCTAGAGCAGAGGGTGCAGTCATTGTCCTGAGGTGGCATGCCTGGATGAGCATGTATGATTTCATGGAACCCTTCAAGGTTTTCTTTCTGAATGCTCCCATCAAAGCCTCTTTGTTATTTGGACCCAAGGTAAAAGACACACTGGCTAGATATGAACAGGACGGTAAGATCCTTTCTGCCATGGGTGTCTTTTATTATTCCCCTCAACGGGCTTTCTCCAGAAACCAGAGGAGTGGGAAGATGTGGCACAAAAACTGTCAAGGTTCTTTCCGTGACACACGAGCCAAGTTTTCCCCTAGAGGTAGAGGGGGAAACTCATGTGGAAGACGCCCCTTTCAGGGCAGAGAAGGTCTGCATAACCAGGGTTCCAGAGATTCTTTCTATGGCCAGTACTACCAGAACTCCTGAAGAGCAGCCCAACTGCTTTCCTCTGGAAGCGGTTGGGGGTCATTTCTCTTTGTACCCTTCTGCCTGGCTAACCATTACCACCGATTCATGGGTACGAGAGATAATAACCAGAGGTTATCATATTCCCTTCGATCTTTGTTTCAACCCCCTAAGAAACTTACCCAACATCCCACCCAGTCAAAGGGAAGAATCAGCATTAGAGAATTCAAAGCTGCTAAGAAAAAGAGTCATCCAAATAGTCACAGCAGAACAGATAGGATCCGAATTCTACTCAAGATTATTTCTGGTGCCAAAAAAGACCGGAGATTGGAGACTGATTTTGGAGCTCACTGTGCTAAACAAATTTGTAGAGGTACAGAAATTCTGGATGGTCACAATACAGTCTATCCTCCCACTCTTGGAGGCAGGCGATTGGATGTGCTCTATAGATCTTCAAGATGCGTACTACCACATAAAGGTGGACAGACCATCGAGAAGATTCCTTCGCTTCCGTGTGGGAGCCAGTCATTTCCAGTTTCAAGTACTGCCCTTCAGACTCTCTACAGCCCCAAAGTGTTCACAAAGTGCATGGCAGTTGTCACAGCTCACCTGCGACTGCAAGGATTCCGGGTGTTTCCATACCTAGATGACTGGCTCATCACCGCCCCCAGCAGACATCTATTGGAAGAAGCCTTGGCATACTCCCTTCACACCGCAGAATGGCTAGGTGTAACTATAAACTGGCAAAAATCCAACCTATCCCCATCCCAATCCATAGAATTCATTGGGGTCCTGTTGGATACAAAGAACTGCATGGCATCGATTCCAGAGCACAAAATTTTAAGGATAAAACAACAACTCATACCCATCCTCTCAAGGGAAAGATCCACAGCACATTCTGTCCTCCAGCTGTTGGGTTCCATGGCAGCTTCCATCACCATTGTCCCCTTGTGAGATTCCACATGAGGCTTTTACAATGGTTACTACTCACCCAGTGGTACCCTTTTCAGTTTTCTCTAACACCCCAGACGCGGGTGAGTCAGAGATGCAAACAAGACTTGATTTGGTGGATGTCGCAGAATCCGTCACAATCGCCTCGCCCCTTCACAGCCCAACAGCCCAAAGCCACAGTGACCACGGACGCCTCCCTGATGGGGTGGGGGGCTTTTTCAGGGGAAGACAATCCAAGGCACGTGGTTAGAACTAGAGGCCCATCTGCATATAAATGTCCTAGAACTGAGGGCAGTGCTTCAAGCATTGCAAGCATTCCATCCCCTCTTTCCATCAGGGACTATTGCAATACAATTGGACAACATGGCTGTAGTCTTGTACATCGACAAACAAGGCGGAACCAAATCCTACCCACTTTGTTGAGAGGTCATGAGGATATGGCAATGGGTGATGGCTACCAACTGCTTTCTGATAGCAGACAGATTAAGCAGGTGCATCATGCAACCACATGAGTGGTCTCTGAATCCTCTTATAGTGGCAGAGATTTTCAACTGCTGGAGTCTCCCTTGCTGCAACCTCTTTGCATCTACAACCAACTACAAATGCAGCAATTACTTCGCCCTCATTCCCCCTTGGGGACAGTCACCCAGGGAATGCTCTAGTCCACGATTGGCCCTCAGGTCTGCTTTATGCCTTTCCCCCTCTTCCTCTCATTCCCAAGTTCCTGAAGAAATCCCACCGGTTGAAGAGCAAGATAATCCTCATGGCGCCATATTGACCTCTTCAAATTTGGTTCCCCTTCCTATGGCCTCACCTGATAGATCAACCATGGATTCTCAATCCAACTCCGGACGTGATCTCCCATCCGCAGAACCTGATTCACCCCAACCTGATCAGCCTGAAGCTCACAGCTTGGCTCCTGCACTTCCGGTGATTACCAGACAGACTGATCTTTCTTCCCCAGCACGTGACATTCTTATTACATCTCATAAGTCTTCCACCAGAACTACTTATCTCAGCAAGTGGAAAAGGTTTACCATATGGCTGAAGGAAAAATGGATAGACCATTTTTCAGCACCAGTGCCGGTAGTACTGGAATACCTGTCAAGTTTATTCCAATCTGGCCTATCTACTTCTACCATTTGAGTTCATTTCGCCGCAATATCTAATTTTCACAATGGTGTCCATGACTCTTCCCTTATGTCACACAAATTATGCAAGACCTTTCTAAAAGGACTAAACCATTTGAAACCCCCTTTTAGAGAACCTATCCAGCCATGGGACCTGTCATTAGTCCTGCAAGCTTTGACAATGTCTCCTTTTGAACCAGCTTCTTCATGCAACCTCAAGTTTCTTTCATGGAAAACTTTGTTCTTGGTCACCATTACTTCTGCCAGACATATCTCTGAACATCAAGCTCTATGCATCAAACAGTCTTACTTGATCTTTCATAAAGATAGAGTGTCATTGAGAACTATTCCTTCCTTTCTGCCAAAAGTGATCTCTGAAATGCCCATTAACCAAACCATTGAATTGCCAGTTTTCTTTCCCAGTCATTCTAACAGCGGAGAGTATTGTCTACATACCCTAGACATTCACAGGCAAATTTATTTCTATCTGGACAGAACTAAGGCTTCTCGCAAATCAGATCAGCTAATCCTGGCCTATTCTGGGCCTAGATTTGAATGTGCTGTTTCTAAGGTCACATTGACTAAATGGTTAAAAGACTGTGTAACATTTATTCACAAAACTCACTATATCCCTCTGACTACAGCCATAAGGGCTCATTCCACAAGATCAGCAGCAACTTCTGCTGCCTTCCATGCTAGAGCTTCTTTACCTGACATTTGTGCAGCTGCAACTTGGGCTAGACCTCATACCTTCATCAGCCATTACAAATTGGATTTGGCCTCCAAAGGAAGAGCATCCTTTGGTTCAATGATGCTCAAGAATGTCCTTCCATGAGAGCCTCCCAGGAATAAAGGTAGCTGGGGACTCTGTCCCAGGCATAAGGAATGAATGAGGGTAAACAATATCAGATAAAGAAGTTATGTCTTACCATAACGTTCCATCTGTATTGTTGATCCTCGTTCAGTCATTACGACCCTCCCTCCTTCCCCCTCCTGAGGCTTATAGTGGATCTCATTATCCAGTTCCATTAGGTCCTTTGACCAGAGGTAGCCTCTACTTTCTTTGACTTGCAAACTCAATCTGAGGTAACAGGGAAAGGAGAATTGTAGGTAAGAGTTTAGCTCGAGAGTTTGTGGCTGTCGCGAGCTTGGAAGATGGCCGGCTCAGTTACGAGGTCAGAACTGATAACTCAGGCGTAATGACTAAACAAGGAGCAACAATACAGATGGAACATCATGGTAAGACATAACTTCTTTTTCTACTCCATCATATATCACCTACTCAGAGGCGATCTCTGCCTAACATACAAAGCCATGTCAAACCCAGAGCGGTTGGACATGCTACACTTAAAAAAATCCCAATTCCTCCATGCCACATGGTCCAGGGATCTAAACCTTTTCACCACAATAAACAGAACTTGCTGGAGGGATAGGTTCCTGTCCCAGATACTCCCCATACTCTGAAACAAGCTGCCCATTCATGTCAAACAGAGCACCTCATTGGTGCTTTTTAAGAAAAATCTGGACAATTGGATGGGAAGTAGGAAATTTACCCCGGGGGATCACTGCTGTGGCTCTGCTCAACAGGAGTTCAGGAAAATAAAATTTTTGGGTGGTTGATGCCAGGGAATCTTTATGGCTAGGCTTATATAGGCCCTAGAGCTGACAGCCTAGTACCTACCTATGAACCTATATCAAATGTGGAGTGGCTTTGTCAGATCCCATTACAGCTCCCAAAGTTCTGCAAAGCTAATGTGTTTGTACATTCTTGACATCCTGGACAAAATGAATAGGCTTCTTCCTGAACATGTGGTATGACTATCAGATAGGCACTGTTTTTCAGCATTCTGGCATAGGCAACTTAGTGAAACTGAGGAGTATGATCTCTATTTAATTGAAACAACACACCCTGGTCTGTTTTGTAAAAGATAAGGATGACCTTTCCAACTTGAATTTGCAGAAATGCTTCTCTGTTTTCCTTCCATGTTTCTTTTTCCAAAAAAAATGTACAAGCTAGAGTAACTCTGTCCATGGTTCTCAACATATCCAGGTAAATCATAAACAAATGTTGGATGAAAGAGCTACACAGTAGAACAACAGTAATTTCACAAGTGTATCAAAAGAAATAGTGCAACAAACTGAACATATATATATATATATATATATATATATATATATATATATATATATATATATATATATACAGAAACAACAGTTAAAATGCCAATGAACCAATTAAAAGCACTCAATCTTAAAGAAACAATTATTTTGTATAAGTATATATATATATATATATATATAATATATATATATATATCTATATATATATATATATATATATATATATATATATATATATATATATATATATATATATATATATATATATATATATATATATATATATATATATATATATACACACCATCATAATATTAACTTAATCAAGTAATATAATTCATAAAATATTTAAAAAATGTAAAAAATATGATAATATAAAAAAAGCTGAACTGCGATTCACAGAGGCCATTTACACCAATTTGTTTTGTCATCAAATGTAGGTATACAAATGAGCAGATAATAAGCTGGTAATGATAAGTGACTTAAATGCTGTAATGCAAATTAAGCCTATTTTATACCATTTGCAATTCATAGCCAGTTTTTCCTACTTTACAGCACTTGTTGGAGATGCGGTATAAAAAGCAAAGCCTCGCAAAATGTATCTGAGTTGAAATTCTTGAAAATGCTCTCTCTTGTTGTGAGCTTTGCTATTTCTGGATCAGAGTTGACTGTCTTGACTGGGCTAAAACAGCTTGCACCCAACGGCGCTTGTCAATCAAGAAAATGTAAGCAAAGGATTGCACATTATAACGTTGATAATCAAGACATCCTTGATATGTTTAGAGTCAACAGGGACATTATAAGCATCTTAGTGGGTATGTTTGACCCCCATAGGGACACTGGAGGAATGTGTGGATTTCCTGTTCTTGTGGACACTAAAGTATGTATAGCCCTCAATATACTTGCTACAGGGACCATTCAGAAACAGTCTGGGTACACTAGGCTTCTGTTTTGAGGATACTGAAGGAGTTCCTGGATGTAGTCTTGGTATGTATTGATCACTACATCTATTTCCTGTGTCACATCAGGACCATGCTGCGACTATGCTTGCCTTTTATGAGATGACACATAAAATTGAGGGACTCAGTGCAATGGATTGCACCCAAATTGCTATTAGGACCCCTCCTGGTCCACAGGGAGAGCAGTACTTCAATAAGAAGTGCTACCATTCCATCAATTGCCAGGTAGTATGTAATGCATGGGGGTGCATCACCAGTATCTCTGACCAGTATCCTGCACTGCACATGGTTCCCTTATCTGGCACACTAGCTCATTTCACCACATTTTCCTACATGATAGGATGCCCAGTGGTCATCTTGTTAGTAAGCTGATTTTTTTTTATTTTTTATTCCTTTTTTTAAGAAAGTAGTTATTCATGTTAAATTTAATATATATATATTAATCTTTTTTTTTTCAGGCTAGACTAACTCTGTCTCCCTCTTGCTCACCAAGGGAAATACTCCTGCCTAATTTTCAGGCTGTAGACTTCTCTTTATCTCACATGTCTTATTCCTCATACCTCTCTCTTACTCTCAACAGTCACTTTTTCTTCTAAGTTTAGACACTTGTTTACTTTATATTATTACTATACTAAATCTTACTTAATGTTATTTTGATCGTACAATTTAAGGTGTTTCATCTTTGTACCTGTATAGTATACAAGTTTTCACCCTACTTTTAGCTGATGTACAGTTTTAAGTGTTATTATCTTAGTTTTATTTGATATAAAATGTATAGTGTTATTCTTCTGTACATGTGAAATTGTACTTTAATAATCTATGTAATAGGTGATGCTTTTCTCCCCAGGCCTCTGCTGAAAAAGTACTTGTGTCCAGTCAGACTTTCCTAGTAACCAAATATAAAATAAATAAATAATAAATATTTTTTTTAATCATTTATTTTTTATTATTTTTTAGGAAGGGGATGCTGGATATCTGCTGGAGCCATGGCTCATGACTCCAGTGAGAAATCCATCTGAACATGTGGAGAAGAACTATAATACATCCCTGTCCCAAAACAGTATTGTGATTGAGAGGGGGTTTGACCTTCTGAAGAGCCATTTCAGGTGCCTGGATGAGTCTGGGTGTACCCTTCAGTATCACCCAGCTACTGCATGCAAGATGTTCACTGCCTGTTGCATTCTGTATAATGTGATTATGCACGAGTTTAGTGCTGAAGTGACTCTTGCTGTCACTGCAGCTCCCAGTTCTAGCCCCGCTTTGACTGATGACCAGCTGGCAGCATTAGTAAGGGATCTCATGCAAGAGACTCATGCCTGGCATGTGACTGCACATGTTAACAGGCAGCATCTAGTCCAGAACTATGGACCAGAACATTTGGGTTAGTGTTTCCTTTTTTGCAAAAAATTCATAGAGCATAACTGATGCATGCAGTGATACTTGTGGACTATGCTATGTGGTGCATGGTCTACTATTCATCTGACATTCTCTCTCAGCATAAAATATTTTTTTTATTACTAGCTGTTTGCCTGAGTGCTCATTGATTCCCGTGCAGTGTTGCTGAAAGCAGTAAATCAATAAATAAGTCAATATTTGCACATGGTGTGTTTAATAACTGCTTTGTTTAATTATTTATTTAGTATGCAATAGAAAGTGGTACTGTCAGCAGTGAAACATGTAACTTTCATTTGCAACTTCTCTGTAAAGAATTATGTTGCACTGAACATCAGATTTCTTTCTTACTGTCCTTAAAATATTTATGAGCTCAGAATCTTTCTTCATTTGTGCAGCAGTGAAGTTGTACTGGCAGCAGTTAAGTCTGTACGGCTGGAGGATTATTTCAGTGTGTAATTTTTGAATGATGTAATGGACATGGAAATGTTGACTCATTGCTATCGTGGTTTCTTATGTAACTGTAAACATATGAACAGTAATGCATGTAGAATTGCTTTTTGGACCAATGTTATGTGCTTAAAAGATGTACATAGACTTCTCTCATTCCCACAGTAAATTGCATTTAAATGTAAATGTACAAGATTGCAATCACGGAATATGATGAAAGTAATAGCTGAAAATAAAATAACTTTGCATTTATGGCCATGCCAACCCCCGCCCCCACCCCCACCCCCAACTGAACCTTATTTTCATTACACAGATGTATTTTTTAATAAATGTAAAAATCACAGTAGCTCCAGATCAAATGAGGCATACACACCTCCTGGTGACACACCTGGTGATGGTGCAACTGATCTGGACAATGAGCTACCAGGAGAACTGTAAGGTGAGTTAGTGCAATGACGTGATTTAGAGAAGGAAGGTAATCCTCCTGGCAATGACCTGCCAGCACTGTTTGACTGTGAACTTGACCTGGAACATGAGGTTCTCCTATGTGTCAGTGACTGTTGATATGGCCTGTGAGGAATGTGTTGTGATTGCTCACTGTGAGTGCCTTGAGAGCCAGTGTTATTATCATGTGAGTTTCCCCCTTGTGTCCAGACAGTGCCTCATCCCCTTCCCCTGATAAAACTGAGTCCAGCTTGACTCTGGTATGTCTGAATCAGTATATAAATGGTAGCTGCAACTGATGCCTGCTGTGCCACCATGCTACACATCAGTGAAACCAAGGCATTATCCCTTCTCTATGCCAATTTGGAGTGCTGTTTGAAATTTACTAGCATGCCCTGTAAGACTGTAACCATTTCTAGCTGTCTCTCTGGACACTATGTCATGGCACATTTCCTGTTGTGCAGCCATTGCTTTACGTGTTTCCTGTGGTAGTTCAAAATACTTCCTGCACCTAGCACCTCTTTGTAATATTGGCACTGTGACCAATGTGGCGTCAAACTGCCTGCCTTTCCTCAAACTGTTTTTCTGCACGCGGAGGCTCTGGTGTATAAGTGTGAGTGGAATGTCAGCTTGTGTTTGACTTTGTGAGGCAGTGTCCCTTTCTATAGAGTTACTAACGTGTTGTGAGGTGAAACAGTCAGGAATTACACTGGGAGACTGCCTGTCATTTCCCTCAGGTTGCCTCATAAATACAACTACATCATCATCATTTTCATCAGCAGCACCCATTTTACTGCTGACTTCATCCATATTTATTGCTACAGTTGAACTGTTTGTTCTGATGCTGAGTCTGCAAAATAAGTCATTACAACACATTAATAGTAGTACAACAGCATATCATACAGCATGCTTACAAAGGGAGAAATGGGACACTTACCATGAAGTCTGCCTTCATTTTCATTAGCTGCTGATGTGCAAGGCTGACCTAATAATAATGAATTGTGATATGTTTAATTACAGCAGTGTTTATCACCATTCAATGTTAAGCATTTAAGAGGTGTATACTTTAAGCCAACCTTCAAGAGCTGATGAATGCAAATGCTGCTGTAGACTTTGGTTTGATGGAATAGTGTCCATATGCCACCTCTAATTATTCCAGCTGCACTATATTCTGCTTCACAGCATCCCCATGGATGGACAGAATTTATTCATCATCTGGTATTAACTTGATAAGATTCAGAGCCCCCCTTCCCCATAGTAGTACTGGAAATTGCATTCTGCCTGGCCTTGCTTCTAGCATTTCTAGCATGTCCTACCATATAATGTGTCCTTTTTTGCACTTTACTGGAGATCTGCTTCTGTCTACAACTGCTTTGATTTCAAAACTACTTGGCTCCATGATTTGCTCCTCTCAGTTTGTCTGGGACCTCTTTACCAAATAGACGTTTGCCATATGTCCTACGTGCTGCCACGATGACATGATTTTCCTCATGGATAAAGTTATCATGTCTATGCTGGATCCTTTATTCTTCATCTGTACTAACAGGAAAAATAAATAAAAGGACTATGATCAGACACTTGGCACAGTACTGTCTGCATGACATCAGCAGTTTAACTATGATGATTGCCTTCTGTCCATCAATGGGGATACTATGATGCTATGGCTTTACTGGAAAAGCTCACCCAGACTCTACCACAGCTTGCTGTGAGAGAAAGGTTAGTTTGCTTTTGTTTTCTTGTATTCTGTATTATTTTTGTTGCCTTTTTCTATTTTGTATACTGTGATTTGTTTTCTTTACACTGTGTTTTACTTGTATTCTGCTTTTAATCACATATTAAAACTTGAAAAAAGACCACAGCTCTGTCTCTTGTGAGTCAGACAGAAATTAGAACAGGTCAATAAAGGAGTCATACAGAAGTTCAAACAGGTCAGTTAAGGTTAATCATCTGTGAACTGAGGAGGTGGAGCTAGGTACTAAACCTTCTATTTAAGGGGTAAAATAAAACATTTCAAAGCTTTGCTGCAAAAGCTCACCCAGACTCTGCCACAGCTTGCTGTGAGAGAAAGGTTGGTTTGCTCTTGATTTATTGTACTTTGTATTACTTTACTGCCTTTTTCTACTTTGTGTTCTGTGAATTGTTTTCTTTACCCTGTGTTTTACTTGTATTCTGCTTTTAATAGCATTTTAAAACTTGAAAGACACCACAGCTCTGTCTCTTGTAAGTCAGACAAACTTTTCCCCACCCTCTGACCCTGTTACTGTTGTCTTCTTAAACACCACTGCCTCGGATTCACGAATCCTCCATGTAAGACTAAATAAGTCTTACTCGGAGGCTGCAGTTGAATGGTATGACATCAGCATGTCATGAATATTCATGAGGGCACGCTGACCCAACTGCAAGTCTAACATGGACCGTGCAGGAAAGCAGGGGGCGTGTCCGACTGCTGAGCAGTCTAAATGTCCACGCCTCTGCAAGTGTCCGAATTGCAAAATGTAAACACACAAGAGCGAGTCCGCTCAAATGTCCATGTACTCAACACCACACACCCTGACATTGTAAACCCCCAGCATAGTTATAAAAATTAAAACATAATTTTTTTTTTCTAATTCCCGAAATAGCTGCCCGTATGTGGCGGGTGTGCCCATTGCTTAGCTGCAGTTAGCAATCCCGTCATGGAAGAGCATAAGAAGGAATGTTTATGCAAATTATGCTAAATAGCAATAGTGTAATGGTAGGGCATTCACAGTTCGAGTCCCACCACTCCCCTTCCTATTTATGTTTTAAATCAGTTATATGAAATAATACCCGACATATATGATTACAATTTTACTAAAAAGCAGTGAAATGGCCTATGTATCAGTGAACAAAATATATATTTATAAAGGATCCTGATATATAATTGCCCGCAGTTAAGCAGCGCTTTACCCAGTGCAATGTAGTTGCCCATAGCTAAATAGCGCTTTACCCAGTGCAATTGCTTTGCGCGGAGGTGCGCGCTGCGCAAACCAGCATACCATAGGGCAATGTGTAGCAACGTAGAGCAAAGTTGCTTAAACACAGCCACACCCCCTAGCCTGTCTGGACAGTAGTAAAATAAAATGCAATGATAAGGTTCGAACCCAAGACTCTGTGCACCATAATCAAAGTATTGAACCACTAAGCCATGACAGCTTGGGATAAATAGCCACTGTTAACATACATATACTCATAAATGGTAGATTAACCATTACTAAGCAGGTCTGCAGTCAGCCGAGAATTTTCAAAAATGGCTAATCACAAAAAAGTACGGGAAATGAGGCATATTTAAGCCCCATAGGCGGGAATACTCACCATAACTGATTGTAGCTCACATCTGCAGTTAGAATGGCTGGTGCTGGAGAGGGTACACACTTCCGAGCACAACGTTGGGGCATCAAGGAGTTGAAATACATGGTTTGGCTCCTTGTCCACCGTCATGAGTCAAGACTCCTACAGGGCCAGTTCCAAGGGATGGAGTACAAGGCAGAGGCTTGGAACCGGTTAGCTCATGACCTCACCAGTGTCACAGGCATTCCTCGGACTGGTGAGCAGGTCCATCACTACCATGCAGACCTGAAGAGATGGAAGCAGGACCTACTGAACCAATGGATACAGGAGGCCCGTGGGATGCAAGATGCCCCACAACTGAGTAAGTAGCCATGGAATGCAGTATGTAAGAAATGATAATTGATTCTGTATAATGGATAGATATGTCTCAATATCACTTCATTTATTTCACAGCTGCAGGTGACTGTGCTGTGAATCAGCAAGCCTATGCAGATAGGCTGCTAAGTCTGTGCCACCAGGCAGGTTAGTGATTATTCTGCATGCATTGTTATATAAAATAGGGGAAAGAGCATGAACGAAAGTGTTGTAGTCCAATAATACAGCCATAAAATGCCCTGAATAAGTCCTCTGCATGTACTGTTATATGAAATAAGTCAGAGAGCCAGAAAAAAAGCATAGTAACCCATTAAGAAAGGTAAAATATGTCCGGAATAATATCTCTGCAGGTACTGTCATATAAAATAAGTGAGCGAGCCTGAAAAAGAGTGTTCTAACCTATTAATAAAGGTATAATATGTCTTGAATATGTCTTCCATATGCACTGTAATATCAAATAAAGGAGTGAGCCTGTGGAAAAGTGTGTAATGTAATTAATAAAGGTATAAAACCTGGAGTGTGTCTGTGTCACTTACTTTGAAATGTTGTTGTACCCTTGCATTATATAAATAGTACTGCATTTAATAAGTGCTGGCAACACACAGTTGGGCAGTCCCATCTAAAGTGGGTGATGGAAGTGCTAGTAGCTGTGAAGCATATATACAGTCCTCAACAGTCAGTTACTGGCTGGCATGCATACGTAAATCTGGCACATGAGTAGCTTGTTCATCTGTTCCCCAGAAATGTGAGTGTGCTACGAGAAATGCAGGGTTCTGTACAAATTGAACTGAAAATGTCATGTGAACACATCCAGATATGTAGATAAAGAAATATAACTACAACAAAAATATGTAGCAGTAACATCTGCATCCTTGACAGTTAGTATGTCAGATATAGGTCAGGTATATAATGAACTAGCCAAACCCATTACACAACCTAATGCATGTTGCCAAGTGTAATAATACATGTAGGGGATATACATCTGCAGTCAATAGAAATGTAGTGTAGACTAAAAGTACTTATAAGATGTTAATTGAGGTTTCTTTCTACATCCTCCTGTATGTGCATAAACAATCAATTCCACAACTTAATGGGTATGTGTAATCTCAAAACATTTGTTGGAACATATGCCCTATTGTTCTATAAATATCTGCATTCAATTTGATGCATGTGCCCTGTTCAAACACCACAATCATGGTGGACTGTTGCTACCATTCATCGCTACATGCTGTTGGAATGTTCACTGTTGTTCAATTTATGCATGTGTTATGCTTGCTGTTCAACTGTTGGAACCTTGGTGTGTTGGGTTAATGGGAATATTACTGCATGCTGTTACAACTAATTTGGAACGCTGTTGTTTATGTTGTTGTAATTAAGCACACCTACTCACAGAACGTATGGGAAGGCCGGTCCCAGTGGACCCACCTGTCCCTCCTCAGCTGGCGAGTGCACCTGGCACCAGCAGGTCCGGTGCCCAGCCCGGGCTCCCCTCCTCCATTGGTCCTGTGCCACCTTTGGGTGGAAGCACTGCAGGGGATGGGGCTCATCCCCCCTGTGCAAGCGTGGGCAGAGAAGGGCCACCTGTCACCCTTTGAAGGGTCCGGGCTGTGGTGCATAGGGAGATCCAGTGTTCATTCTCTGAGCCCCTCGGGGCTGTGAAGGTGCAGTGGTGACTGCCCATGGGTGGGGATCTCAGTTCCACTGTTACCATCTGTGGGCTCATGGGCTTGCGATTTCCAAACATCCATCCCCGTCAATTGTGTTCACCCACCTCATGTGTCATACACTGCCCATGTATGCGTCTTGTCTGTCTTGTCTGTTTACCTCCCAAACCTACCTCCACAAATATACCTACTTCCTCAACCTCACTTTCCACTCTCACCTGAAAAAAAAAAAAAAAGGGCAATCTGTACCCACAAAAAAATTACGCCCCATACATAGCTGCCCATTTTGCACACATGTCTGCTGGACATGTAAACTGACAATTATAATTGGCAGTACAACATACTTTGTTGTCCTCACCCCTCTCCCAGGGGTGGAAGGTTTCAAATTTCACTCCAAATTTCTTGCATATGCACAGCTGTTGCTGGTAAAGAAATGGGCAGCTATGGACCTTCCCTACACCCATCCTGCACATCCCGAGCTTGTTTTCCTACTGTCTTTCCCTTTTTGTGCCCCCTTTTTCACCACTTTCCTATCACTCCATTTTCTTTTCTTTCAAAGAAATTTGCGTGGGGGTTAGCGGGAGTAAGCACTTTTAAGCAGTAGTAAGTGGGTTTAAGTGAGTGTGCACATGTGTGCACTTAGCTAAGCATCGCTAAGTGTCACACAAACCTGCTTACAACTGCTTAAAAGTGCCTTACTCACTCTATGTCAGGCCCTTGTTCTGCTCAGCAGCAAAATAAAATACCTCTGCCAGTTTCGAACCCTAGACCATTGGTACAATAGACTGCATAAATTACCACTAAGCCACAGCAGATATACAATAACATGGTGCTCAAATAAATATATCATGCATTTCCATGGCAGAATGTAAAGGATAAATAGGAAGGCCACAACACAAAGCTTGTTTTGTGGATCTTTACCAGCAATTGTTGTGAAATGCATTACATGAATGTGATATGAGAAGCAACCATTCTAGCAGCAAATAAAGTTTAAGAGGCACTTTACAACCCCCACACAGTATCATAGCAGGACAAACAGTGGCAAATCTGATTAGGGCAGAGGCCATACTACCCAACTGTGACTACTTAACAGGGATGTCCCCGATTGTGAAACATATTGAAGCTGTGTCCCTCTGAATCCCTCTGAAAAGTACTGACATCAGTCAGAAAGGTGGGGTATTATACAATGAATACTGACAATAATAACAGTAGACACTGCTTGTACTTCATAAAAGGAGTATGTATCCATATGCACTGCTTCACACAAGTCTAGACTTTTACTGTCTCTATGCTGTGTAAGGTGTACTTCACATTTAACTACCTATCCCTGACTCCATGCAAAGATGTATCTGAGTGTTTCATAGGCCTGGCAGAGGCACAAACACATAGGCATAGCAGCTATCCTGCTGTTACACACACTGCAAATAGCTGTGGTAGGACTTCCACAATCATACCCTTATGTAGGAGTACAACACAGAAATACCAAAGGATGTAGCCATGTACTGGTAGCAACTGACTGTACCAATGCCATTGTACTAGTGATGGAAACACCTGTGGGTTGCGCAGACAAAGAATAATAGTGTAACATTTGACTACCATCTGGATAGGTTGACAGTTGGGAACTATGCAGACAGACCACCTGCCTTGATAAACCAACAGGTACACACCAGTCCTTTAAGTCCAGTAAGATAATATTCACACAATAATACATAATGCTCTCTGTATGTCAGCAACCCCCCCCCCCACACACACACACACTTTAAATACACTTGTGTGTTTAGGGTCTACCAAGGATGTAGGTAGGCATACACAGTACTGGAATTGTCCAGTTGTCCTGTGAACCCTGTGCTAATGTCAACAATAAAACCACAAACCCTGCAGAAGTGGCTACATTAATATTCACAGTATGACAGTTAAAAAACAGTTCATGTGCCAACGTTTGTATGGCAGTTAATTATATGAGTGGAAAAGAAACTACATAGTCACATAAATGTTGTGTAAGCATTTGTAGGGGTGAGTTAAACTCTACACTGATAGTTCTGTACTGCAAGTGGCAATAGTCAGGCCTGAGTACAACATGTACATCACTGTCTACACCTCTAGCTTCAGATATAAGAAGTATACCAACCTTCTGACTTACACAACACTGTCCACAGCAAACAAACATGGGCCCCACTCTGGAAATCTGAAAGGGCTATGCCTACATACCTTAGCAATTTATAGCATTGGGTTGATATGACAGTGAGTACTGCAATTACCACATAACAGGCTGTATGCATTTACCAAATGCTGGGCACCAATTGGTGCAGAGGGCATCACATGCACATGCCCAGATAACTATAAAAGCAGATTGTACTTGCTATCCCCACATGCAATCATTACATTGCACGTGTCAGCAACTACTGACAAACTTCCTTACTGAATAAAGAAGCCTTACTTAAGTAAATATTATATTTACTTCTTTAAAAACTAAATATATTAATTAAGAAAAAAAAACTTAATTAATAACCAATAATAACTAATAAGTAAAAAACTTTACTTAATAAAACAAAAAAATAACTTGAAAAACATACACAGATGGACCTGCCAGTGAATAACAGATATGCAACAGAGTTGTAGTTACTGGCAAGTAGTAGATGTTTATGAATAGTACTGTACATACTCAGAAACATGCATAAGTGGCAGCAGTAGGTATGTATGCTGTGATGCCATGCATAACTACTGCCATGGACAAATTAGTGTGTAGCTGTGTGCAGTGGGACATAACTGTAACATATGTATCTCAGCATTATATGTCGAACATATGAACATGTTATCTATGGTCTGTACAGTACTGCGTATAATGGCAGTTTGGGGGAGTAGTGCAAACACCTATATAAACTTGGATGTGACAGAGTAAGACATGCATAATAGTAACATAATTTGTAGCTCAGCATTGGCAACTGCTGTAGCAAGCTAGTATAGTAGTGTTATCATTTGCAGCTATATATACTCCCTGTACTATTACTGTATACACACATGTGACAACCGTCCATGTTGTAGCAAGGCCCAACAGGTCATCCGTGAGGTGTATGGACTTACAACAGTGTGGACCCTGTGTGTGTATGGTACACACATATGGAGAGATATGTATGTGTCTGATAAATTAGCATCTGAACATGTGCATAGAGTAAGGGACATACTGCAACTGTTTATAAAGGGTGGACAATTATATGTTGTTGCAGGTTGTTATGTGCATTTTTATATGTAGGTGGTAGTGTGTGGCAAACAAAACAGCATACTGTGCTGGCATATGACATGTGGCGTTTAAACGCCATGGGTATGATTCCTCAGGTTTTAGTCTTCCAGATAGGGGGTCCTGCTAAAGGTACATGGGCTGAGACTATCTTCCATGCATTCTGCATAAGACTGTGCAATATCATTACATAACTGCATCCCTCTCAACCTTTGCATAATTGGTATTCCCACCATGAAAGATGGACTGTATATGTGACTATATGTATATCTATATGTACACCAATGGATGTTCATATGTACGCCCAAGCTCAATGTTGTAAATGTATTACCATCACTCATGTTAAAAGCCCTGTACCCATGAACTACCACATAGGTGGTAGTCTACTCAACACCGAAAGTGTGATGAGAGACTATGGGACAAAGGTGAACAGTAGTGTCCCTATTGATAATCACAGTGCCACACTAGTCATGTAAACTGAGTAAGGTCCACATGTCAACAGAAAAGGTGTGTCATCCATGGAATAAGAGGTCAGTGTTCCACTGTACTCATCAGTCATAACACCCATCATAGAGTACATTGGCCCTGTCGGTATGCACCTCAGAAGATATCCACAGCGACAGTATATGCCAGACACACACCTCACAAAGAGTATTACCAGACTCAAACAGATGCCCTATGCAGACTGTCCTACAAAACCACAGCTACACTGTGTCACATACCGCCTACCCAGAAGCAACCACTGCCTAACATACAAAGCTATGCCAAACCCACAGGTGTTGGACATGCTCCATATATACATATTACACTCCATACAAGCTACACACTGTACTGATCTAAACCCTGTAACTTGAAAAAGCAGAACATGCTGGAGTGGTACATTATCATCTCAGACACATACCATACTCTGGAACTAACCACCTATCAATAGCAAATGAAGGTCCTCATTAGCAGTTGTCATGAATAATCATGATGAGTGGGTGTGAGATAGGAAACACTACCCGGGAGTCACCACTGTGGCTCTGGATGACAGGGGCACATGAACCTGCATTACATGGGTGTGGAAGGGCAGGGTACCATATGGCTATACCTAGGACCCGATACACACATGCATGTACTTGTTGCATTACTTACTATGTGAGGTTGACTGGGTGTGATGGTGAATGTGTAGGTGAATGTGTCAAAGTTATATATATATATATATATATATATATATATATATATATATATATATATATGATAGCCTAGTGTGAAACCATGTATATCATGGTATGTAGTGTTGTAGCTCAAATCCCAGCAAAGGATATGTATGCTATTGCTAGGCAGGAAAAGCAGTAAGGCATATGGTGTGACATAGTCCCATGGTGTTGACCAGAGTGTGCCATTGTAGGCTTAAGCAGTACATGTATGCTTATTGATTGGTAACACTAGTGAATACAAATCCTGTATGAACAGTAGTACTACCTGAAGCTGTAGGCCTACACAGCACAGTATGGTTTACATCCACATTGCTTGGACACACTCTTTTGTTTGTTACCTGTAGTCCTCACACATTAGAAACCTCAGGCATGAGGTTTTGTAGGTGCTGACGTACAGTACTGTATGTTACACAGGTAAAACTGATCTGGGTTGCCATACCTATGTGTCCTGTAGGTATGTCTGATGTGTGTGTGGGTATGCCTGTAACATTGCCTTGGTGATATGTGTGTCACAGGATATATGTGCATATCTAGCAACATGTGTAGTGTATTACAGCAGTATGCCACCTATAGTGATGAATGTGCACATTTGTTACTGAGGGGTTTGCTATCAACAAGTAGCGTGGTGTACTGATAGTACTTAAACTGTACTTAACATTCATTACAATGGATGACAAATGTCTGCATGCATTAGCTTCATACACACCCCCTGTGGCTAGGTGGTGCATTATGTCACATAGAGTGTGTCATGTACTGTTGTATAGTCTTATATACTGGTTCCACTTTGTTGCTGTGCAGAACATGGTTTGGAATATAGTATGTGCCAGGCACTGTCAGGCAGTTGTGGGCTGAGCAGTCCTATGTGGTATGAAAGATGTGTATCTACTGACAGCCAATAGGTTGCTATATATGGCATTTCATTGATGTCTGTACTTTAGCATAAGTGTGCCACATGACATGCTCACAATGACTGTTTTATTGTCTTACAGGAATATGTCTCACAACAGGAAGCCTGCCTATTCCCCTGAGGAGGAGGAGGTCATCTAACTTGCTGTTTTCCAGATCTAGCCAGGACCAGCATACTGTGGCAGGATGTTGTCCATCGGGTGAATGATGTAGGCATGCATAACCGGACTTATGAGCAGGTACGCCATCACTGCAGTGATTTAATCAGACATGTCCAGCAGCATGCCTCCGATGTCCACAGACAACAGCTTGCCACAGGTGCTGGTGCATCAACACATCCCCCCTCACCAGAATGGAAGAGCTGCTCCTCAGTGTGGTGGCTCCTGGACAAGCAGTACAACAGACATGCATCGTCATGGAGGCCAGAGTCACCCAAAACATAGATACAGAGCATGCAGGTAACATGGCATATCTGTAGACTACTGTTAGATCAATTGTTAGAACATGCATTTACCAGCTGTGTACTGTGTATTCAGAAGATGCGGAGACTGGTGTTATGCAATACTGATAATTTGGAACATAATTTGTTTGCCTGTGACTGTCACCTCTTGTACTACTGTGGAATTGCAAACACACAGCAGCAATACCATAGTTGTTGACACTGACAAACTGTCTCATATCCTTGTAGGTCCCTCTGGTGTGATAGCAGGACAGCACACCCATGCTGGTGAGTGTTCTACATTTAATATAGCATATAACATGTGCATGTCATAGGAGACCTGTAGGCCATATGCACATGTAAAACACCTACACATAATGCATGCTCTGCATGTTCTCTGTGGGACTATGCACATCTCAGTAACATGAGTATCCGCCTCAAACACATGCAATACACAGAGCATCCCAACCAATTGTGGTACACTGTAGTGGACATTGTATAGGCAGTGTCAGTACACATGCACACAACATACACCACTTTGTCATATGCAGTTAGTGTTAATTTGATACACATGGCATATGTTGACACCTGCTGTAAGGTCATTCTCCAGTATCCCTAATGTCAACAAAACAGCACACATGCTATACCTGTGGGTAGAGGACTATCACAGGGTGGTGTGACATGCTTCAACACACAACACATTCATGTGAGGCAATGCTCCCTATTGAACACCTTACATACCCATGTAACAACTGGCTGTGAAATGGTTAATGTAGCCAAAGTGGTGCAGGTCAGGTACAGCAAGATAGTTGCCAGTGTGACATACATTAGTGGCCTTGGTTGACCACATGATGCTGCCTGATGATGGCTCATGGTACTACACTACATCCAGTTACAGTAACTACAGTACTACACATAGCATTCATTGCTATACACCTGACAGTTGTGTGCATCCAGCCATGGTATGTATACCTATGAGTGATGGTGCACAGGACATTGGAAAGCATTCCAGACTTGCACAGCAATGTTGTGTCCATGTACACGTTGTGTTCCATGGTGAGGCCAATCATTGAACAACACACATACATCAAAGACATGTATACTGTTATCAACAAGGACTCTCCACACTCACACTGCATGCTGTTGAGCAACACACATCCTGCATGCTGACACCTGTGATAGGACTCTTTGGCTTGTGATACTGTACTGCACCATCAACCACTAATGGATATGTTCCGTATTGCTGTTGGTGTGTGTGTGTGTGTGTGTGTGTGTGTGTGTCTCAACTTGACTGACTAGTGTATGTGTGCATGTGTGCATGTGTTCATGTGTTCATGTGTTCTTGTGTGCATGTGTTCATGTGTTCATGTGTTCATGTGTGCATGTGTTCATGTGTTCATGTGTTCATATGTGCATGTGTTCATGTGTTCATGTGTGCATGTGTGCATGTGTTCATGTGTGCATGTGCGCTAACATCCTGTACAGATTGTGAAGTGTGTTTCCTGTCTTCCTCTCACAGGTGCTGAGGAATTGGATGAGTGCAGCAGGGAACCTGAGGTCACTGACACAAATAGTGGGCATGATGACAGGTGTAGTGGCACAGGCAGGTTTGTCAGGGTCTGTCGTTGGTCCGCCAGTCAACAGTACACAGCTGTCCAGCCCATCTATGCGCACATTCATACTGCCGATACATCCCTCAACACCAATGGCCTTAGCGGAGGAACAGCATACAGCAGGCACTGACCAGGATAGTGTAGTATCTATGGCAAATGCAGCCCCACACAGCAGCCATACTCAGACACCTGGAATAGTACCACATAGGCATATGTCCAGGGGTACTCGTGGGAGCACTGCTGGTCATAATGCCCCTGGCAGACGTGCTCCCACAGGTCTCACAACCTCAGCCATGTTCCGGTCTGTAATGCAGGCACAGGCACATATGGAATGGTACACCAGTCAGGGAGTAAGGGCGCAGAGGGCTCACAACACCGCTATCAATGACAGTATCCGTGACCTTGCCGATGCCATCCGTAATTACACCGAGGTCATTGATAGATGTTAGGGGGAGACACTAGATGTCCTCCGCAATGTTATGTCCATGTGCCAGGACAGTGCAGGAAGGCTGAGATGTTGACGTGAACGTATGCCAGCAACATCATCAGCTGGCACTCATCGTGGACGACACACAAGTCCTAGCCGCTCCCGTAGTGGCAGTACCAGCCCCAGCAATGTTGGGGCTGGGCTGTCATTAGACCGTCTTAGACGACCACGTGCACGTGGCTCTGGCCAGTCCCATCAGAGACGTGGTTCCAGTCAACATCCCTTTGCCTCTGACGATAATACCCAGTCTGGCTTGGTACCTGATATTGTCCATGGCACCCCTGGCAGGCACAGGCACTGTGTCTGTGGCTGGAGACAGTGAGCTGTACAGCCTGACAGGTACAGTCCGTGGCTGTCCCACAATCACCCGTATGTGGCAGCCACAAGGTGGAACTGTGTGCATGCAGACATGCACAGATACACCACACACTTAGGGCTAACACATACACACACACATTACACCAACATTGACCCATACTGTACTGTTGTCCCTCACACACACACACACACACACACACACACACACACACACACACACACACACACACACACACACACACACACACACATACATGTCAATTGGATGGCTCATTGTCAGGCTCTGGCAAACCAATAACACACCCTGTGCATATGATGAAACTGTGCCACCTCCTGTCATCTGTGACAATGATGCAGGAACAGGCTTACATGGTGCTGATGCACAGGGTGACCTAATAGCAGTGTAGCAATGTTAGCATGTTGTCAACAGAAAGGTGTACTGCTATCCTTGTAGGTATATCTGAGCAGGCATGATGCATGAAAGCTATGATTATCAATGTAGTATTGTTTACACCAGTGTTAATTCCAATACTGTATTGTCCGCCCATGTGCCACTTGGCTGATGTGTACAGTACTGGCAACATGTGTTGGTGAGTGGATGGTACGTGTGTGATGTGTGCAGTACAGATTTGCAGGTGTACATTTGTGAACATAGTGGAGGTGCACCATCTGCATGTATGTGCATACTGGACACATGGGAAGGGTGACATGCCTTGTATTACACAGTGTTAACACTTAATATTTCCTATTGGTGGCTAGTATGCATTTTACTACACATATGTTACGACTTGGGTACACATGTGTGTATGACATGGTTTGCCACTATGCTGTGGGTGATACTGTTTATATCGGTCATTGTTTTGCATACTGGTAGTATACATAACCTCAACAGCCTGACTTTACCCAATCGTTAGCTGATGTCTTGACAACTGACACACAGATGTAGGATACACAGTAGCATTTGAGTCCTTCTGGTACTATACTATACCAGTAACCAGAGGTATTGGCCGCCACCCATTCCTGGGACCACCCCTGTTTGGCATGTAGACATCCCAGGTACAAGCAAACACACTAGGGATATCTCCGTCCATATCTGGTAATGCATGCAGTGGCCTACAATGCATTCTCCAGATGAGACACTTATCCTCCACAAGGGTATCATACAGACAGATATCTGTTGACCAGCACATGCTGTAAAGCTATAAGCCAACTATAGCATAGTCATCCACATTTACAGTACATAGTATCCTGACAGTACCACATTGTTAGTAGTCCACAACATGTAGCAGGGGTATCAATGTGTACAAATAGCCACATGTTATGTCATCTGTCCTTTGGTATTCACATTTCCAAAGGTATGCTGATGTCTCTCAGTGAATCACATAAGCATGAAGGGGTCTGTATGCATATCCACGGAGATGTTGTACACCTGTAATGAATGGCCATTATTGACAGACTGTGTTGTGTTTGAACATGTCTGACATATACCCCAGGCATGAACCCCCACTCACACTATTCTATAGAAACTGTCATGGGTGTGTGTGACACAGATGATCTAGGCCACAGATCACTACAGTGGCTGGCCTTGACACATACATACATATGTGAAATAAGGTCTGAGAAGCAGCAGCACAGACTGTCAATGGTAACAGATGTATTCGTGTAGAAAGCAGGCTTCACACCTATGAACTCATCAAGGTCACATGTACATATATGTATTTGCCACACAGTTAACAATTGAGGTCACGTGTACATATATGTATGTGCCACACAGATACCGGAAGTGTGCAATGCACATACTGTTGTTTTACTGATATGTCATACAGTTGTAAAAGCAAAACCCACAACACATTAACCAACAGTGTCACACACACTCAGCAATTGCAGGATTCAAACCCCTACCTAACTATGTTATGATACTAGAGAGAGCCACAGTAAAATGATGTGCTATATGCTTTACTGAAAGCTTTTATTTCCACTGCTGTATTTCTGGGATACTGACATCATCAGACATGCCAAAGAGCACCCCCCCCCCTTTTCTCTCACACACTCAGCGATTGCAGGATTCAAACCCACACCTAACTATGTTAAGATACTACAGAGATATGCATTAACATGATGCACTATATGCTTTATTGGGTGTTTTAGTTTCTCCTGCTATATTCCTAGGATGCTGATATCATCAGACTTGCCAAAGAAGAATCTACCTCTATTCATGTGTTTTCCTAGTCTCCAAAAAGGGAACTCCTCTCACAAGAGATCACACCCAGAGCAATCACAGGATTCAAAGCCCTATTTAACTATGTTATGCTGCTACTGAGATGTACATTAACACAACAAGCTATATGTTTTACTAGGTGTTTTCATTTCTCCTGCTATATTTCTAGGATGCTGACATCATCAGACTTGCCAAATAAGAATCTACCTCTTTTCAGGTGTGTACCTAGTCTCCAAAAAGAGCACTCCTCTTACCGGAGATCACACACACAGAGAAATTGCAAGATTCAAACCCCTACTTAACTATATTATGATGCTACAGAGGTATGCATTAACATGACGCGCTATATGTTTTACTGGGTGCTTTTTTTTTTCTCCTGCTATATTTGTAGGATGCTGACATCATCAGACTGGACATGGTAATGTGTGTGCACTTTGTTTTATGCAATCCCAGGAATGAACCATGTGGGTCAGCTGGTGTTAACAGCTTGAACAGGAATCCACAATTCTTAGCTTGTGTGATCTCTCTGTGGACAAATGTCCATTCCTTCATATGACAATACATATTTATGCACAGGTTGTTGAATTTGTGGATACAACATGTGTCTGTGATGTTAATAAAGGGCTACTCAGAGTCTATGTGGGACGTGTGTATCTCCTTTCAGTGATGTGTGTCCTGGGTGGCTGCCTTGCAAACAGTCTAGCAGGTCTGGGAACCATGATCTGCCCAGGATCATACCACAGTTGTTAGGGCTGTGTGTTTGTCAGCTTCCAATAGCTCTGTTTATGACTTCAATCATGATGGACTCAATGGCCTTGCAGATCAGACGTCATAGGCTTATAGGACTATAGTTCCCATGGTCTGTTGTGCACCAACACTTGTGGGGTGTGCCATATGTTGCTGTAACACATTCAACAGATTCAGATCCTGTAGAGAGGGTGTGGTTCAACAGACTGTTCAGGTGCAGGGTCTGTTTGTTCTGTAGTTCACTTATGACACATATCAGGAAACAATGTCATCCAATTGAGGCCATGTTTTCAGCTTTGGAAGGAGCTGTTTACCCATTCTACATGTGATATCTCCTGGTATGATGATAGGGACATTTGTCAGTGGGTGGTGGGTATGTATGTATGGGCCTGTCTGACAGGATGTCGGCATTGTCAGTCAGGTACAGTTGGCCCTGACTCAGGACATATATGTGTGTACAGTGCTGTGTATGACATAGCTGAAGGAAGTGTCATGGTTCTGTCTGGACTCCTTCGCAGATAATCTTTCAAAACACCAACATACCTGAGCACTAAACCCCTGTAATACTCTTTTACACACTTAATGCCCTATTGATCCCTTTTGATCAGTCAACAGAGGGTATGCCATCATAATGTCCTGGCATGTCCAATGGTTGGTTTTGCATGTACTCTCCAGTCCAGCTGGTGGATATGGGACTTTTGAGGCAATGTTACAACTGCCTTATGTACACAGATGACCCTCACCTCCTCCCAACAAACTCAGATATATGTGGGAGATGCAACTATATGGACAAACGGGAGGCTGAGCTCTCTCGACTCATGACCGGCACAGTCTATCAGGTGGTGATGGTAACTACACACACCACAACTCCGTCACACATAGACCTATAGCGACTGCAAACAAACTACATTTCCACACAATTACATACTCAGAGGCTCTACATAATATCTGCCTAAACAGCAGAGACCTCCTAAGCAGACACCCAGACAACTGCTACCCCACGACATTACCCACATATCACATGGTTCACAAAGTCAGTGTGCCACACAGTCACTGCCCTTAGGGGTATAAACACACCTAATACACTTGTAATAGATGACTCTATTGTCAGACACACTGATGTCACACTCACCAGGCTGAACAAGGAGAAGAACACTTTGCGCTGTCTGTCTGATGGCAGGTTCTGCCACATTAAACATGCACTCAGGTCACTCCAAAGCAAGTACAAATATTGCTCCATCATTGTCCATGCTGGTGTGACTTACCTCAGACGTTCCTCCCTGGACTACATGACAAGGGACATAGAGGAGCTCTGTGATCATGTAACCCAGGCCAGTATGACCCTGACCTTGTGTAGCATCTTACCCTCACCAAGAATGATGGCACAGTATACAGACAAGCTGATCAATTGTAACAGTTGGCTAACATATTGGTGTCATTCAAAGGGGATCCAGTGTCTGTCAGCCTGGGATGACATGCTTGACATGCCACGTAGCTTCGCTATGGACAGCTTGCACCTGTCACCCCTGGACTTTCGAATACTGGCTAAGGCTGTTGCCACCCCCACAGTGCCTTTTTTGTGCAAGGCTCAAATGACAAACCCACCTCCATGGACAATACACGGTAAAAGAAAGTACGGGTAATGCTGCTTGACACCAGATGTGTAGACCACAGAATGCATGCACTCAAGACTCTCCTCAGTATGGTGAATGTCGATATCTGTGCAGTAACAGATACCTGGTTCAGGCTCCCAAATGCACACCAGTACTACCAGGGTATACTTCATACCATGCTTTTCGGCCACAAGACTCGGACCAATCAACAACATTAGGGGGAGTATCCGTATACATCCAGATACACACACCTCCAGGTTAGTAGCACTGCAGGAAGCATCAGAGACCATACATGTGCAACTAACAGTGGGCAAAACTGCCTTTCAGTGTGTAGCCTGCTACATACCACCCTGCCGAACTCAGGAACCCCACTCAGCTTTCATGGGAACACTGGAGGATATGACGGTCTCTACAAACACCATTATATGGGGTGACTTCAACTACAGAAACATTGACTGGGAATACTGCTCAAGCCACAACACCCTCACCCAACGGTTGCTAGAATTACTAAACACAAATGCTATGTCACAACTGGTCACCACACCCACATGAGGGGAAAACATATTGGACCTGATCATCACCAACATGGGGACTCCATGTTCCACACCAGAGGTATGTTCTTCATTGTTAAGGTCAGACTATACATTTCTCTCCCTGGACATCCATATCCCGTCCCCATCCCCATCCTAGGTTCTCTCAGTGAAGTACTTACCAACAGCAAACGTCACACTTCTGTAAACCAAGGTGGTATCCTTCAAAGACCTTGAGACAGAGGTAAGTATGGCTCAGACCGCTGAATCCTTTACAAACACATTCTATTGACACCTACTGGAATGCATGGATCGTGCTATCCCAAATAAGAACAAGAACCACTCCTCCAAAGGCAGGGGAACTGTCTGGTGGACCACAGCCATAAATAAGCCATACAACAAAAGGAGGGGGCTACTACATGATAGAGCACAATCCCAATAAGGGAAGGCATCTCTGATCAGTACTAGCAAGAAGCTACATTCACTCATGAATTCATCTAAGACCCACTTCGAAAGGCAAATTGCACCACACACTGAGAACAATCACAAGGCCTTCTTTAGTTATGTCATGAACCTGGGTGCCAACTCCCAGATATGCTGTGTGTTACTGCAAAATGACAATACATACACTGAACCCACAGACATTGCCATCATCCTGGCAAACAGGTTCAGTGCAAATGTTACCCCCCATCCCCCCTATTGAGCAAATGTCCATCCCAACAGAGTGTAGCCTCCCTGACATCACAGATGATCAGGTGAGTGCTGCCCTCTCCAAAGCAGACAACACAGCATCAATGGAACCAGACGGTGTCCCAGCCTGCATCTTACACAAGCTTCATGATGAACGTAACCCTCACATGAAGTCACTGTTCAATATCAGACTTACTACAGGATATGTACCCAAGGAATGGCATACAGCAACAGTGGTCCCACTCCACAAAGGTGGTGCCACAACAGACCCCGGACACTATCGCCCTATAAGCCTATCTAGCCTGGTCTGCAAAGCTATGGAGCATATCATCATGGTACTCATACACACAGACATCGGGAACCTACAGGCACTGGATCCTACACAATTCAGCTTTGTTGTGGGCAGATCTTGCCTCTTGAACATGGTCAACCTCTTTAAACAGTTACCAGGTCCATAGATGTAGGGAAGGTAGTCCACACAGCCTACCTGGACCTCGCATACACCTTCACAACAATACCCCACTCGGGCATCATACATAAGCTCACCAGCTTAGGTATCCACACATATGTCACAAGATGGATTGCTAAGTGGATCAGGGATAGCACCCACATGGTATGTATTCCAGGTGCCATGTCTGACTCTACACCAGTTACACATGGCATCCCACAAGGCTCAGTCCTGGGACCTGTCTTGTTCAGTATATATTCCTCTGACGTACAGGCTAACACAGGAGGAATATGGCTGACCATGTTCACATATGACTGCAAACTGGGTGCCATATTTGACTCTCAAGCTGCCACAAGCATCCTCCAAAAGGGTCTCACAGAGATGGATAACTGGTGCCAGAGCCATGGCCTACAGCTGAATGCCATTAAATGCATAGTCATCCCCTTTGGGAATCACATAGTGCCCACACATTACCACATAGGTGTTAATACATTAAGTATGGTAGAAGTTCTTAGGGATATGGGGACATGAGTAGTTTGTAATCTTGCCTTTGACAATCACATTGCCATAGTGGTTAGACAGACATTCTATATAGCACTCCCTATCCCAACAGGTTTCACATCTAGATCAAGTAAAGTCATTGTGCCCATATACTCATGAGGCCCATGATTGGATACAATGCCCCATTTGGGATGTATCTTTCCCGACACCTGCAGCAACTGTATTGGCCACAAAAGTACCTCACCAAGTGGATCTAAGGACTCAAACAGATTCCCTGTGCAGTTCGGCTAATGTAACTCCTGCTCTACTCAGTCGCTTACCACCTACTCGGATGCGATCTGTGCCTGTTGTTTACAGCCATGTCCAACACAGAATTAATGGACATGCTCCACCTCAGGATATCCAGATCCCTTAGAGCTACACGCTCCAGGAACTTACACCTCGGCACAGATATTTATAGGACATACAGGAGGGACACATTTCTATCCCAGATGCTCCCCTCACTCTAGAATGGGATCCCAGTCCCGCATAGGCTGAGCCCCCCACTGAACCCCTACAGGAGACATATTGACGAGTGGATGGGTGATCGTATGTTTACCCCTGGAATCTCTTCTGGGTCCCTGCTGGACAGAGGCACAATAAAGCAAATGTAAAGGGCTTATTTTGTGTGACCTACTATTCACAGGCACAGTCTACTAATCTAACAGGGCTGCGACAGCCAAACACACTCTGGCTAGGCTTATACATGCCCTAGGGCAGATAGGCTAGTATCAACCTATGCACCTATGGTAATGTTCAGGCTGCACATTGTTTATTGTTGATACTGGTTGCAGGTTTTTTCTCTTCTTTGCTTTCACACTTTCTATGAAGAACCTAAGTATCTGCAGAACATATTTTATTATGACAGGGTTCCAATATATGATATATGTGTCTGTTGTCATATAACTGTGTGCACATGGCAGATTGGTGAATACTGAGAGGTTCCTGTGTTAACACATGCAACTGCTGGATATGTGTGGCCCACTGCTATACTCAGACATGGCCTATGTGTGTGAGCATGCCCAGTCTGTCCTTTCAGTGTTTTGTTGCCTGACATTTGTATCATTTGTTCGTGTATGAGCATGCCCAGTGTGACCTTTCAGTTTGTTGTTGTCTGAAGTCCACTACATTTGTTGATGTGTGTGAACATGACCAATATTAACAATTATACTATATGTATGTTGAAAATCAGGTTCTATTCATACTGCAGGGCTCACCTTTGTGTCATAGCTCGACAGGGATTATGCTGTGCCTGCAGGGTTTCCATGAGATACATTGCATAGACTTAACATGTCTTCATACAGGCTGACCAGTGCAATGCTGTCATGGTTTAGAGGTTCAGTAGTATGATTGCAGTGCACAGTATCCTGGGTTCAAGGCCTGTCACTGCTTTATATTTTCATACTGAGCAGACCAGACTGCTTAAGGGCCAGTAGAGCAAATATGAGCATGTTGGCTTTTGTTCAGCTATGCCCAACATAGACCAGGCTTGTCCAACATTGCTCAGCGTTAACCAACATTACAGAACATTGCCCAATATTGCTCAACATTGACCACAGTTGTGCTAGTGTTAGTGTGTGCAATTGCTTTATGTATACTACATGGTGGTGAAAGCTGTTAAGCATGGCTTTATTTTGCTTAACACATGGCAATCATGCTTCAGGTGGTGCTGCAGGGCTGCCTATGTCAGATGCACATACTGCACTCCCTATACATGTTTGGAAACAGGTAGTGTCAAGTTAGGCATCCGTTTTACTATTTGTGCGAGTCAGAGAGAGGTATCATTTCCAGGGTTCCTACTGAGCCAGTGCATGTGCTATGTGTTGCCTCTTTGCCAAGGCCAAAGCATACTGGGCACGCCTCCTTCTGCCTGCTGGGGCAGGCTCAGGTTGTTCCTCCTCCAAGTCACGCTCTGCCTGTGATGGCCTTGGCAATGGTGGGGGGTTGTTTGGCCCAGGCCTATGCTGTTCCTGCTGCAGCTGTTTTTGCAGGATCATATTATGTAGCATGGCACATACCATGACAATTTGGGTACATGTAGTTGGTAAGTACTCCAAGGCTCCACCAGAAGTGTCCAGGCACTGGAACCGTGACTTGAGCAGGCCAAACACATGCTCGATTACATTTCGTGATTGTGCGTGTGCCTCATTATGGCTTTCCTGTTCAGGTGTGTGTGCATTTCTAATGGGTGTCATCAGCCACGGCTCCAGTGCATAGCCAGCATCCCCCACTAGGTGACCATGAGGGATGTCCCCATTGGCAAACATCTGTTACAGCTGCGTCAGATGCCAGATATGGGAATCATGGTAGCTTCCAGGGCAGCCAGCACACACATTCAGTATTATGCCCTAGGCATCACACATGACCTGGCAGTTGATGGAGGGGAGTCCCTTTGCATTGAAGTAGTCCCTACCCCACTCACCGTCTGGTGCTTTGATGCGTATGTGCGTGCAGTCTATTGCACCCACTAGCTCAGGGTATTCCGCTATTTGCTGGAAGAGACACATATTGCTGGCCAATACCTCATGGGAATTGGGGAAATATACATGATCACCATGTGCTGACATGGCATCCAGGAACTGGTGCAGTACCCTGGATGCTGATGCCTGTGATATCCCCATCATATCACCAGTTGGTCTCTGGAAGGTACCTGTTGCTAATATTCTTAGGCCAACATATACCTTGGTTTCCACTGGGATGGGTTCGCCTCTGTTGGTTCTGTGTGTGAGGCGTGGCCTGCACAGTGCAACAATTTACTGCAAGAGGTCTCTGTCCACTCTATAGCACTCCACTATCTCCAGCTCATGTAGCCCTTGGTAGGTTACCCTGGGGCTGTACACTCGTCAACGTCTCCTCACTGTGGGTTGTCCAGCAGCATTCACATTGTCACCACCCTCAGCATGTTGCATATGTCGCCTTATAACAGCAATGGCAGCCCCTAACATTTCTTTGTCTCAGTAAAGCTTTTTCAATTTTCACTTCTATTAGCTTACTGCAGTGTTGCTGTGTCTCTTGAGAGAAACATAGTGGAATGTTGTTTGCAGAGTTTTAAGTGCTGGGCTGGGCTAGTGTACTGCCTGTGTAATTGCCTGATTCTGATTGTTTTCACCTGCTAGCTCTGCTAGTACTCCCTGGTTAACTTCCTACTATTTGTTGTGCTTCCTTTTCCCTTTCTGTTTCCTCAGGGGGGCAGCGCCATGCACAAAAGCGCAAACACACTCACACCAGCTCACATGTGCGCACACATGCTTACACTGACTAAAACATGCTTATTCTTGCTAAAATGTGTGCACACCGGTGCAAACGCACTTACACAACTTTAAACAACCTTAGACATGTTTACTCTGGCTTAAACACGCACACACAGGTGTACACGAGCGCATACAGTCTTACTCGGATATACAGGCGCGCACCCACGTGCAAACACATTGCAAGCACTTATACAAGAAACTTTAGTGTTATCCATGGCATACACCTTCAATTTCTTGCCTTTACCTAGCCTACCTGTTGACACACCTCTTCCACTGATGTGTAAATGAGAGCTGACACATGCCACTCTGCTCCAATGAGCTTCACTTCTTTCATACATACCCCCCTCGTGATGTCACCTATCTTCAACTCTGTTACTCCCCTTCTCCTACTCCTACACTCCACTGACTGTGCTCATTTGCTATGTAAACTTGTGATTCACTATCCTAACCCTCATTTGCATAGGATTGCCTACTAATGCTTGGTTACATCTCTTAGACTGAGCTTCCCCCCTTAGCAACCTCTACTCGGTAGCCATGTTGTCTTCAGCCTGCCATTCCCTTGCATTGTAAATGAAGAATTACAATAAAATCCACATTTGTGGATTTTAATTATTGGTTTTCTGGTTTTTAGAGCACAGCGCATTTGCGCGGCACTGCTCTATGCTTAAACACCGGAGATCGGGATAAAAAAAAATGATTTTATTTTTATTTTGCTTTAGTGAACATTGCCAATGGCCGTATTTTTGGCCATTGGCATGCTTCCTCAACTGGATGCATCCTTTTTTTGGAGCTGTCACGGCTCCATTTTGCTATTTGCAGAACTGTACTCAGTTGTCAACTGAGTACATTTCTACAAATAACACTACTCTTACTCGGACTGGTTCAGGTTTCCTGGATCGCAAATTTACTTCATTTGCATAGCTTTCACCTGCAATTGAGGTAATTTGCATATCCAAGCCCTGTCCATGTAGGACTCGTTTTGGGAGCTCTGTTGCACGTCCCTACCAGCTGTTCCTGGATCGCTCGGTGGACATGTTGGCTGCATGGAGTCTTACTCTACTCTTAGACTCCGTGCAAGCCTTAGTGAATCCAGCCCACTGTCTTTCTAGATGCCTGCCCCTATGTTAATTTGACCATATATCTCCTTCCCTCTCTTCTTTCATTGGCTGGTGTAGGTAAGCACACAATTATCATTTTGTGAAAACATTCCCTTCAAGTATTTAAATTTATTGGCCATCCCACTGTATTCCAAAGTACAATAATACAAAAGTGCCCCCCTTTCAATCTATCTTGATCTTTTAAAAGTAGTGGCTTTCCACTTAGACAGCTACCCTCTTTCACATCTAACTGCTTAGTGCACACTGCAGTGTTTAGGATTAACCATTTTTTTCATATTACCTTTAAACATCTATTGCAAGACCACCAGTTACTGGAGAGCCCACATTCTGCCTCTCAGTAATCATCTTAGAATTAGTGCTTCTGTTTTCTCCTGGTGAGAGAAGGCATACAGAGACATTATTTCCTGGAGACTGCTGATCACCAGAAAGCCTAACTGCTTTATAGGTGACAGCTTGGAATCTGTGCTTATATTCAGGTCCTGGTGAGAGAAGGAGCAGAGTGCATTGATTCCTGACTGTTTCTGGTTGGAGAATATGTGCCTGTGCTCAACATTCCTGATTGGTCTGGTTGCTATTCAAGGCATCTACCAGAAAAAGGCTATAAGCCTACAGACCCTTGCATCATCTGGGACAAGACTGTGGATCACAAAACAGGCTGTGGTCTGCTTCTCTTCTTGGGATCAGTGCTAACATTTTGCTTCTGGTAAGAGAAGAAGCAAAGGAGCATGGTATCCCAACAGAGTGAAGCTGTGGTGAGACCAGCATTAGTAGTAGCCAGACAGTAGCCATTCATGTGACTCCCCTCTTTTCATCATTCTTGATAAGCTAATTCTTTGTTTTCAGTAAGTACAGCTGGATTTGTTTCTAACCTCAGAATATCCACCTAAATACTTCATCCTTAAATTTTCATTGTCTATGTATTAATTTTCCCTCAAGTGTTTGGCAGTGCTGTGTACAGACTCAGACATCTTGAGTGAAAATTTTCATGTAAAAGCACAGTTGAAATTTCTCCAATACCTAGTTGCACACATGACAACTAGTTTGCAGTGGCAAGCACTATCCACATAGTTGCAAACTGTATACTTCCAACAGTGATTGCTATTATCACTCCAAATATCTGATCAATAAAAAAAGGGTCTGTTGCCATGGATATGAACTTTCCTACTGCCTCTATTACCAGCTTGGGTGGATATGGGCATCCTGAGGCAATGTAGAAATTGCCTCATGTTTACTGACAACCAGTTATTTCTCAAACAAACTGATATGGTATGTGAGAGATGTATTTACACAGTCACTGGAGGCAAAGCTCTCACATAAATGTACTCCTAATGTCAATAAGGTTTTCAGTAGTACACATGCTGCAGCCATCACACACAGTTCAGGACAGGCATACCGATCCACATATGCTGAGGCACTTACATGTAACATTCCTAAAACACAAAGACCTCCTAGATGAAGTACACATAACAAATACCCTCAGCAGCCCTAAATGCACTCTTTCAAAACACCCACATCAACACATAGAGCTACATCTCATGGAGCCTCTACCTCTAAGCCCATAAGGCAAGCCACCACACAACCCAACATTCTAGTCATTGGAGACTCCATCATGAGACACACTGATGTCCCTCTCACCAGGCTGAATGAAGACAAAATTACAGTCAGTTTTTTATCATGGGCTAGGATCCACCACATTACACATGTACTCAGGTCATTGGACCACATTTACCAATATGACTCAGTCATAGTTCATGTGGAAGTAAATGACTTGAGATGTACCCCCCCTAGACTATATGAAGAGAGACATCATGATGCTGTTGGAATATGCGTCTCAGGCTGGTATGAACCAAGCATTGAGCAGCATTTTACTTTCTCTAAGGATGATGCCACAATATGAACAAAAGATGATTAACTTTAACAATTGGCTTAGTTTCTGGTGTCATTCTAAGGAGGTGCAATATTTGTCAGCATGGAAAGAGATGATCAACACAGACCACACTGCTTTGCCAGGGACTGTCTGCACCTCTCCCCTCTAGGCTTTCAAATATTAGCTAAAACATTGTCTTTCCCCACAGTGCCTTTTTTAGGCAATGCCAAACTGAAAGTACTTCCAACATAGCAAATCAAAACCAAGAAAATCTAAAGGTATTACTGCTCAGTGCTAGGAGTCTAAACAAAAAGTTCCACACCCTAAAAGCTTTCTTTATCCTAGAGAATGCTGACATCTGTGTGGTCACGAGACATGGTTTAAAGCCACAGATAGCACACCAACAGTGCAAGGTTATAATGCCTTCCATGCTTTTAGGCCAGCTACTTCACAGGCAAGGAATAAAGGTGGAGGTGTCTCTATTTACATCAAAAATAAATATACTTCAAGGCTGGTCAAACAGGACAATGCACCTGAGCTGCTCCATGTTCAAATTACCATAGGTAAAATCCAATACCACTTCCTTGCAAGCTATAGGTCCCCCTCTATCACACAGGAAACCCATACCATGTATTTAAACACTAATCCAACCCAATACCATATTATATCTACAAATATACATATGTACCACTCAAAATCAGGACTCTTCAGCAACAAAACAACTCAAAACAGCCACTAAACAATACCTACAATCTAAATGGATATGTCAGTGTAACCATCCCCATAACCTGTCTCCCCAAGCTTCTAACTCTCCTCTAGCTCCATCTCATATTCCTCTTTTAACTGTGTTCCACTTCCCATTTCAATAGTTACCAAAACTAATCACATGTAAATATGATGTTATTATTTCTTTAACTTCATTGTATTACGATTTTAGGCTTTTTGTATTGTGTAGACTTTTTGTTACTTGTCCATTTATTAGTACTATGGATGTTAGTCATGCAAGCTATATTGGAGCTTTTCTCCTTGGGCCTCCACTGAAAAAGGGCTACTTAGCTCAGAAGGACATTCCCGGTCATCAAATGTAAAATAAATTAATAAAATTAATGGGTGACTTTAATTACCCTGCTATTAACTGGGAGTCCTATAAAACACCAAATGTACTTGCACAGAGATTCCTGAATTTTGTAAACTCAAACTCCCTGGACCAGTTAGTCAATACACCAACCAGGGGTGTAACTATAGTGGATCTTGTCCTCATTAATATGGGAGACTGCTGCACACCTCCTAATGTAATAATTTCCCTGGTAAGGTCTGATCACAAACTGGTCTCCTTTGAAGTAAAAATAAAACATGGAAACCCAGCTAAATCTGGAATATTCAGAAACTATTCTAAGGATAACCTCCTGCTATTAAATGAGAACCTGGCAAAATGTCAAGCTCCCATAAACCCTGAGAACACTGCTGCCTATGCAGAACTGTTTACAGAAACCCTATACAGGCATGTTAATAGCTGCATAGAGGCAAAGTTCTACCCACCAGGAAGAAGTACAGAACTAACTCTAAAAACAAGCCATACTGGTGGAATCACAAAATCCATCAGCTCTATAACAGGAGGAAGAAAATCATGGCAACAATTAGGAGCTGCAGCACCCAGCAGGATAAACACTCTCATCAAATGAAACAAACAACTCAGAGGACATATAAGGCCAGGCCAAGGATAACCACAACACATTTTTAGCTATGTGTGCAACCTCAAAGTCAGTGCACAATTGTGTGCAGAGCTCATTGTAAATGGAGCCACCTGTACTGAGCCAGAAGATATAGCAAACCTCCTGGATGATAAATTCAGCTTCAACTTTATCCCTCTCTCCCCCTCAACCTTCCGTCAGGAAATATCATGAAATATAGCTCCCTCTGCTTACTATCACTAGGGAACAGGTCATTAATGCTCTCTCTAAGAGCAAAAACACTGCATCAGTGGGCACAGGCAATATCCCAGGATTCCTTTTAAATAGCATGAAGCATGACCTATCAGGTCTTTTGGAATTACTATTTAACTGTAGCCTCTAAACAGGCTTCATGCCTCATGAATGGAGAAAGGCACAGTCATACATCTGCACAAAGATGGGCCATCTACAGACCCTGGAAACTACAGACCCATAAGTCTCATTAGTCTTATATGTAAAGCCATGGAAAGAAGTACAATGGAGATGATCAACAGAGATATAGTAAACCTCCAGACACTGGACCCAACTCAGTTTGGTTTCGTCAAGGGCAGATTATGCCTGCTCAACCTGGTGGACTTCTTTGAAAAGGTCACCAAAGCAAAGGATGATGGCAAAATCATTCACACTGCCTACCTTGACCTGGCCAAGGCATTTGACACAATACCCCCCTCAGGCATTGTTGACAAAGTCAAGAGATTAGGTATAAACCCAAATTTCACCCAGTGGATAGCCAACTGGCTCACAGACAGGACCCAGGAAGTTAGAATTGGGGAGTCCACCTCTACAAAGAGGCCAGTCACAAGTGTAATCCCTCAGGGATCAGTCCTTGGACCGCTCCTTTTTGGCATTTACTTCTCAGAAGTCAAGGCCAATGTCAGTGGTCTCTGGCTGACTAAATTTGCAGCCTTTGACCATCATGTGTTTAAACAGTGGTGAGGAAATCATTCTGTGTTGCACAACCTATAAATAAAGGTATGGCATCTAAGTCCACAGAAGTCATTGTTCCACTGTATTCGGCATTCATCAGACCTATCATTGAGTACAAAGCCCACTTTGGTATGTACCTAACCAGGCATATCCAACAATCGGAATGTCTGCAGAGATTCCTCATGAAAAGAATACAGGGCTTAAGTAAAATGTCCTTTGCAAACCTCCTCAAGACCCTAGCCTGTATTCTGTCCCCTACAGGCTTTTGAGGGGAGATCTATGCCTAGCATACAGGGCACTCTCAGACCCCACTCAAATGGACCTCCTGCATATCCACAAATCAAACAGTGCCAGAATTACCCATTGTAAAGACTTAAACCTTGCCTGTGATATAAATAGGACCTGCTGGAGAGATAGTTTCATAGGTATATAGGTCCATAAGTGCTTTCTAGACTTACAAACACAAGGGCCTTTTTAAGCCTAGCCATTCATCCCAAATCTCTGACACATTCTGATACCTTTGATAAGTGTAAGCATTGGCTTGGGAGAAGAACCATTTACAGGTTGCCTGTGTCCATTAGAGACACATGTGCCAGACTGTCTATGGAACAGGCTCCCCATCCATGTGAAGCTGAGTTCCTCCCTAACCCATTCAAGTGCAATTTGGACAACTGGATGGGAAATGAGAAATTTATCCCTAGTCTGGCACCTGTGTCTCTAATGGACACAGGCAACCTGCAAATGGTTCTTCTCCCAGGCCAATGCTCACACTTATCAAAGGTATCAGGACGTGTCAGAGATTTGGGATGAATGGCTAGGCTTAAAAAGGCCCTTGTGGTTGTTAGTCTAGTAAGCACTTATGGACCTATATACCTATGAACCACTGCCCTGCTATTCTATTCCTGCCACCAATACAAATTCATAAATGAATAAACAGAAATGTGATTTCAAAAATGTAACACAACTTCAGCTTATTCAATACAAAGGTATTCTACCCTCAATGACAGGAGTAAAACAACACTTTCACTACACATCCATATTTCTGTCTTCTGCACAGCACATATTTGCAACTGCAATAACCAGTTCTCAGATGTATGGACAATACCAAAGTTCTGTAATGATGTATTGTTAACTTATACAATTTTCAGTGAACAGTACCACAGGTCAAGCAACTTGCAAGCACTTCTCATAATTAACCAGTCATATAATATTATGTTTAAATGCACAATACAGTTCAAAATGCATTGCAATTGACATTTAAGACATTTTAATAGTAACTGTTAATTGGCCTGTTAATAACTATTACTGAATTTATAAACTTTTTCTTACTTTTTCATGTCCAAGTTATCTTAAGTAATTTGCCTCCTGTCTTGGCTATTCATAAATCAATATGGTACAGCTCATACTTGAGACATAAATTCAGGCTAGTTTACATATTTAGTATGTAAATTAGGCTAATGTATATGCATGACAAAGAATCATAGTATAATGCAAACATATTTTGAAGTAGATTGCTGTATTCTGGATTTTGGCTGATTGTGAACAGGTGTGACACACTACAAGAACAAATCTGAAAAGCTGTGGATGTTTATGAATGCTGAAGCAGTTCACAGTAATACAAAGCTGTTCACTGACCAAAACTAGCTAATATAAGGTATGACATCTGGATAATACCCCACCAGATTGCCGACCATAATGTGACATCCCTTACTATCCTGGGCCAGTAAGTAAGAAGCCTGAATCCTCATTACTAAATCCAGTGTGAGACCGTCACTTAAACAGGAGAAATATTTCACAATTTTCCCTAAGACCACAACAGGACTATGCTTTGTAATCTGGGACTTCTGTCCACACCTAATGTAACCCCTTATTACAAACTTAAACAGGAGTAATATTTCACCATTTCCCCTAAGATCACAATAGGAGCATGGTCTATAACCTGGGACTTCTGTCCACCCCTAATGAAACTCCTTATTACACACTTCAGAGCAGTGTGTCCCAGTTTAAGACCTCTGATACACTCACACTTAAATAAATTAAATATCACACATCCAAACACTTCTGGAAAAGCCTGACACATATTTCCAGCTGTGCCCCTTCCCCAAAAGAATACAGTATCGTGCTGCCATCAATCAGAGACCCTAAATGCCTTTTTAAAGGGTGGTCCAGTTATGAAAATTAGATATTAAAACAAATGACAGCAAATGACCTAAATCAGCCAGGCTTTCAGAGTGGCCCGGGAAGTTATCAAAGCAAGTATAAGCACTCTCAAATCACTAAATAAAAACACTGATTGGCCAGCTATGAATTAAGTTAATAAAAATACATAATACTCAGCAAAATTATTAAAAAATATAAAACAGTAATTTCCAATAAACAAACAGAACTCAATCACCAGTAAAATGCAATCAATACTGAAGGATATAAATCAAACATTTAGAAAAACTCTGATTAATTATAATTTCTTATCTGACTGAAGAACACTGTCCCTGATCTAAACAACATTATTACACCAGAGCAAAGGCAGGCTTACAGTTCTTGGTGAGTCCTTTTGGGTATCCACTGCACATTACAACTGGCAACTGACAAATGTAACTGGCTAACTGACAGCAACTATAACTAATGTCAACTGTCTTCAGCAGGCTGTTTTATAGATTAGCCGTCACAACTGTTCCAGTTCTAATTTTCAATTCATATTTTGAAAATCAACCTACAGCTATTTATTAAAATTCCTTCCTGTCTTTCAGCCTCTGACAGTAACACACAGCAACTGTCAACATTCTGATGACATAATCTGCAGATCAGCTGATTCTAAAACAGTCTGCATTTAGAATCTTCTTCACAAATTTGCAGAGTTTGAGTTTGAAATTTAAAAGAATACTTTTTAAGTCTTGAAAACATTCTGTACAGATTATAAATCAACATGTAAGAGCTTATTTACAATATTATAGCTAGTCACCCTAGCATATAATGCACAGGTTAATCTGCAATTGTGCACAAATTGTCAGCCTACATGCTAGTACAGATGACAGTGTCTAATTTCTTCACATTTCTCCACCCCTTATGACTCAAGCATAGTTTTCAAGTGATGCTGGAAAAACAACACTTGAGAAAAATGGGTCTGTCTGGGAATATCAACCCACTCCTCTACTGGGCAATCCATTTGCATTGGCATTATTAAACACACTGTGGTGTTCTTCTCCTTCTGAGGAAACCAGGCTAAGTTCAACCACCAACCCATAATTTGAAGCATCTACTTGCACAACACACTCTTTGCCATAGTCTGGGTTAGCTAGCACATGGTGTTTGCAATCTGTGGTTCACATTAACTTATCCAGTTCATTTTTCCTAGTTAGATCAGTAAGGGATACAGCTATTGTACTATAATTGGGCACACATGTTCTATAGTACCCGCTGTCCCTCAAAATGCTCTCACTTGATTTTTAGCAGCAGGAGCTGACCTCATTGAATAGCTTTTACTTTGTGAGGTTTTGGCCTAATCTTACCACTCCCAACTCTATGTCTTAAGTAAGTGACCTCTGCCATACCCACCTGACATTTACTGGGTTTAATGGTTAATTCTGCCCCTTTAAACTGGACTGCAAATGCCTGTAACATAGTCTTTAATGTAGCGTTTAACCTCTCCACAAGACTATTAGTCTGGGAATTCTACAAGGTGGTCTCTAAATGTTTCACCCCACAACACTTCCACAAACAAGTCAGCAGGTCTGACATGAAGTTGGCACCTTGGTCAGTCAGTGTCTCGCCTTGGAAAACCTACCCTACTGAAAATTTCTAGCAAAGCATTTGCCACCTTTTCTACATCCACATCACTTAGGCTAGGCACTACCAACTGCCTACTACCTCATCTTCCTGCCCTCCCTTAGGAGTCCACTTTCTATACAGCAAACCTTCTTTCCCTGCATCAATATCACCTGCACAAGAAATATTAGGGACTATAACTAGAAGTGTCAGATGGTAGGCTCTAGGCTCTACCAACTGCCATACTACCTCACTTTTTATACAACAAACTTTTAATCCCATATACAGATTCCCCTCTTCCTTGAGTCTCAGGTGCTTCCTTAGCCATCTGCTTCAAGCTTTCTAATGTGGGATCCATAAACTGAGCCTGTCTCAACTCTACATTTCATTTATGACCTCCCAAGCCCCCTTCTGCAGGAAGCCTAGTAACATCCAACAGATGTACCTCACTGTCAATCTGGGTACTATCACTCATCTCCATCCTTGCAGTCACTGTGTCCAAGGGAACATCAATACCTACCAGGAGCTGTGGCTCATTTTTAGATGTACTGCTTCAGGATAGCTCCTTCTCTGAAACAGCCACACACCAGTCCCAGCTTCAGGTATGAGATCTGTCTGGATCTCCCCTAGGCTAATGGATCTACATGCCTGCCTCCAGGCCTGATTATGTGTCACTGCATTAACACAACACACTGCATCTTCACAGTCATTCCCTATCAAGACAGCTTCAAGAATATTCTCAAACACAAGCTCCCCTTTCACAGGAAGCTTAGTAACTTCCAAATGTTGTGCCTTACTGTCAGCCTGGGTAGTATCACTCACCTCTGTCCTTGCAGTCACCGTGTCCAAGGGAACATTAGTAGCGACTAGCAGTTGTGGCTCACTTTCAGTCTTATTGATACAGGTTAGCTCCTTTTCTGAAACAGCCACCACACCAGTCCCAGCTTTAGGTATGAGATCTGTCTGGGTCTCCCCCTGGCTACTGGACCCACATGCCTGTCTCCAAGCTTGACTTAATGTCATTGCATGCACATATGGCACTATATCATCAAAGTAATTCCCTATCAGGACATCTGCAGGAATATCCTCAAACACACCTACCTGCTTGCTACCTCTTCCAACCTACCATCAGGATGAACCCTAGCCAAAGGTATCTGGAATAGGGTCCATCCCAAAGCTCAGACTGGAGTGGACTATCCAAGCAAGCATTGCTTTTCTCTAACCACTGTAGGTTTCACAATGGTTATATCAGAAGCTGTGTCTTTCTTAGCAATAACCTGTTTACCATCCACTAAGACAGGATAGAAATTTTAGTGATAGTTTGGCACCTCTGTTGTTTCCAAACAACTTACCACTGGCAGTTTGTCATCCCCACTTGCTGGCTCCCTCACATTTTGTTTCTCACCTTGTCTCAATGGACATTTGACTGCTATGTGGCCCTTTGGTTACATTTGAAACATCTAATCCCTAAATACTTTACCAGTAGGGTTTTACCTGTTTACTGGTTTTGCTCTGGTTGGTTAGGCTCTATTTGCTAAGTAGAGATCCTGTTTTCTCCCAAAGACCTGTTGTTTCCACCAAAAGATCTGCCGGTCCCTCAAAAGTGGTGACCTGACAGTCACCCACCTGTGAAAGTAAGTATTTAAATCAGCAATATAATCAAATACACTTTCATCTGCCTTGAGTCTATGTTCATGAAACTTTTTTTCTATAAGCTTTAGGTGTTAAAACAATCAGGAAGACAGTTTTTTACTTTATCATAATTCAAACAATCTACATCAGACAATGTCGACATGGCCTGAACAGCTGTACTGTAGAGTAAGGGAGTCAGGAGCTGAACTCAGAGCTCACAGTCAACATCATACTGTCTACATATTCCCTCAAATATATGAATAAAACTATCAAAGTCATCCCCATTTCTGTGTTGAGGAAATAATTTACTGACCTTTACAGCTTCTGGGGTCTGGTTATTCCCTTCCTCATTACCTCCATGACCATCTTAAAGGGTAAAAAAACTCTACTTCATGCCAGCACTGTCTCACATTTTCTCAGCTTCTAAATGTTTGACCTGCAATTCATATTGATGCTGTTTCTCCTCAGCTTCCAGTTCATATTGACACTACTTCTCCCTTTCTTGAGTTTCCAAATATTTGGCTTCCAGGTGCAGTCTCTGTTCAGTCTCCAGTCATTTGGCCTCCAGGTAAGTCTCTCTGCTGATTCCAGTTCAAGACACATGGCCTCCAGGCACAGTCTCTCTAACTCCCGACAGATTTTCTGGTCCTCCAAAGAAAAGGTAGACTGTCTACTCCCAGCAGACTGCACATCCCCAATACCAAACTGAATATCCTCCAAACTGCTGGTCTGAGCTAAAGCTGCAACTAAGGCTGAAATCATTGCTTCCTTAGTCAGGCTGGCATGCACCAGTCCTCTGGCTTCATACTCCTTGGCCACCTAATTCTTTGTCAGCTTACTATAGTCTTCTGCTGACAGGTTTGCCTGCCATCCCTGACTAACTAACTAAATAAAAATAAATAAAACTGTGGTGGACTGAGATTCAGTATGTTTACCTTGTGACTGTCAAATATGCACACCCAAATGACAACTACCCACAGGCAACTGAAGCCCAAACAAAAATCCCACATTACTGCCATGAAATAATGTGAAGTCCAGATAATATCCCACCAGACTGCCAACTATAATGTGATGTCCCTTACTATCCTGGGTCAGTAACTAAGGAGCTTCAATCCTCACTACTAACTCCAATGCAAGACTGTCACTTAAACAGGAGTAATATTTCACAATTTCCCCTAAGAGCACAACAGAAACATGCTCTATAACCTGGGACTGGACTGTATACTTCTCTCCACCCCTAGTGTAACTCCTTATTACAGATGCCAGAGCAATGTGTTGCAGTTTAATACCTCTGATACACTCACACTTAAATAAATTAAATCTCACACATCCAAACACTTCTGGAAAACCCTGATGCAGATTTCCAGCTGTGCCCCTGCCTTAAAATAATATGGTAACACGCTGCCACCAATCAGAGAACCTATGTGCCTTTTTAAAGGGGTGTCCAATTATGAAAATTAGATATTAAAACAAATGTTATCAAATAGTCTAATTCAGCCAGGCTTTCAGAGTGGCCCAGGAAGTTATCAAAGCAAGTATATGCACTCTCAAATCACTAAAGAAAAACACTGATTTACAAACCACAATGCAAATTAATAAAAGCATTTAATACTGAGCAAAATTATTAAAAAATATAAAACAGCAATTATCAGGAAAATGAAATCAATACTGAAGGATAGAAATCCATCATTTAGAAAACCTCTAACTGACTAGTTATAATTTCTTATCTGACTAAAGAACACTGCCCATGATATAGACAAGTTTATTACAACAGAGAAAAAGCAGGCTTACAGTTCTTGATGAGTCCTTGTGGGTATAGACTGCACAGTACAACTGGCAACTGACCACTGTAACTGACAGCAACTACAACTAAAGTCAACTCTCTTCAGCAGGCTCTTTTATAGATTAGCTTAACTGTCATAACTGTTCCAGTTCTAATTTTCAATTCATATTTTGAAAATCAACTAACAGCTGTTTACTAAAGTTACTTTCTGTCTTACAGCCTCTGACTGTAACACAGCAGCTGTCAAAATTCTGATGACATCATCTACAGATCAACTAATTCTGAGACAGTCTGCATTTAGAATCTTTACAAATATGTGCAGTTAGAAATGTAGAGGAACACTGTTCAAGTTTTTAAAATATTCTATACAAACAGATTGTAAATCAACATGTAAGAACTAATTTACAATACAATAGCTAGTCATGCTGGCATATAATACACAGGTTAATGTGAAATCATGCACAAAACTTCAGCCAGACATGCTAGCACAGATGCCAGTGTCTAATTTCTTCCCATAAGGATATACTTGTAAATTTCAAAATGGAGTCATCTGAATGTCAGGTTGTAATGACTCTGAAGGATAATTCCTGGCAATACAGAATTTCCTATTTCCCATCTAATCATCAAGACTTTTCCTGAAGAGTGCTAATGAGGAGCTCTGTTTTATATAGATAGGTAGTCTGTTCCAGAGTATGGGAAGGCTATGGGACAGGAATCTATCGCTCCAGCATGTTGTATTTATTGTGGTGACAAGGTTTAGGTCACTAGAGTGTGTAGCTCGGAGGGTTTGGGATTTCTTTAAGTGGAGCATGTCCAACAGCTCTGGGTTTGACATAGCTTTGTATGTTAGGCAGAGATCGCCTCTGAGTAGGCGATATGCAATGCAGTAAAGCTGGAGTTTTTTGAGATGGTCTGCATAGGGTATCTATTTGAGGCCAGTAATCCTCTTTGTGAGGTATTTCTGTGACCTTTCCAGTTGTTATAGATGTCTTGTGAGGTACATACTAAAAGGGGCATTGTACTCTATAATGGGTCTAATGAGTGATAAGTAGAGGGGAACAATGACCTCTTTTTTTCTGGATGAGAAACCTTTTGTCATGAGGTGAGACATGTAGAAGGATTTCCTGACCACTGTGGCGATGTGATTATCAAAGGAGAGATTACTGTCCACCTGTGTCCCAAGGTCTCTTATCACACTTTCGGCATTAAGTAGACTACCACTTATATAGTAGTTCATGGGTACAGAGTTTTTACCAAAGGGGATGACAATACACTTTTTGGCATTGAGCTTTAGGCCATGGCTTTGACACCAGTCATCTGTCTCAGTGAGGCCCTTTTGTAGTATGTCCACATTGTTAGGAGTTTTGATTATGGCTCCTAGTTTGCAGTCATCTGCAAACTTTGTTAGCCAAAGACCTTCTGTGTTAGCCTGTACTTCAGAGAAGCAGATACCAAACAGGAGAGGACCCAGGACTGAACCCTGTGGTACTCCACTTGTCACTGGTCTGAAGTCAGATTTGGAGTCTGCTACTTTCACAGTGTGGGTTCTGCCCATGAGCCAGTTGGCAACCCATCTTGTGACATAGGGATTTATACCTAGTTTAGTGAGCTTATCTATAATTCCAGAGTGGGGGATGGTGTTGAAAGTCTTGGTGAGATATAGATAAGCTGTGTGAACCACCTTACCCTCATCTATAGCTTTGGTGACTGCTTCAAAGAAGTCAATCAGGTTTAGGAGACATGATCTGTCTTTTACAAACCCAAATTGGGTAGGGTCCAGAGTTTGGAGATTACCAATGTCTTTGTTTATGAGTTCCATGATGATACATTCCATGGCCTTGCAGACCAGGCTCATCAGGCTAATGGGGGGGTAGTTTCCGGGGTCCATTGTGGCTCCCCCTTTGTGGAGTGGGATAACCATCACGGTGTGTCATTCAGTGGGCACAAAGCCTGAGGTGAGGCTATGATTGAACATGGTACTTAGGTAGGGTGCCAGTTCATTCTGTAGTTCATGTAGAACACAGCCTGGGATATTGTCAGGTCCCAAGGATGCTGTGCTCTTGGCTTTGGAGAGTGTGGTTTTTACCTGTGCAGCCATGATTACAGGAACTTTGCATTCTTCCAGTATAGAAATGGGCCCTGTAGGGGGTGATAGGATGTTGGCAATATCAGTTGGTTCTGTATATTTAGTGTCATTGTGCTGTAACTCAGAGCAGATCTGAGTGTTGCCATTGAGATTCTTGACATAGCTATAGAATGCTTTATGGTTGTCTTTAGAGTCAGTGGCAATTTTGTTTTCGTAACTAGCTTTGGAGGATTTTATGAGGGATCTCAGCTTCTTACCGAGGTTGACCAGGGAGTTCCTCCAGTCATGGGATTTTACTCTTTTTGCAACAGTTTCTTTCTTTTGTTGTAGAGTTTGTTTATGGCAGAGGACCACCAGATTGTCTTCCTTTTTTTGGAGGATAGCATCTTGGTTCCATTACGGATAGTATGATCCATGCACTCGTCTAAGTGCTTATAAAGTGCATTTGTGTAGGATTCAGCAGTCGTACCTCTATTGTCCATCTGCGTGGGTGTCATGAAGTTTTCCACTTCTGTCTTAAGAAGTGTGAAGTTGGCTTTGGAGAATTTTTTTACAGTGGTTTCCCTAATTGAGGGTGGGGGCGAGATGTTGATGTCTAGGGTGATTAGCTTGTGGTCGGATCTGACCAACGAGGAATTGACCTCTTGTGTGGAACACCGGTTGCCCATGTTGGTAATGACCAGGTCTAGGATATTGCTGCCCATGGTGGGGGTGTGAATAAGTTGATCCAAGGTGTTGGAATTTATGAATTCCAGAAAGCGTTGAGCAAAAGAGTTTGTACACGAGTAGTTTTCCCAGTTAATGGTGGGGTAGTTGAAATTGCCCATTATTAGGGTGTTGGGTTGTACCCTAATACTTTCCAGTGTATCAAGAAATGAGAAGTGGGAATCCTGGGGCATGGTGGAGAGTCTGTAGCAAGCTACAATTTGGATTACAGTCTTGCCCAGAGTTAGTTGCACTTGGATAATCTGGGATGCATTACGCTGTGCAACTAGCCTGGAGGTGTGGATATCCTTAATGAATATGAACACGCCTCCACCTTTAGTGCTTCATTCCGGATTAGGTGGCTGAAAGGTGTGGTATGAATTATAGCTTGATAACACAGGGGTGCTCTCTGGAGCTTTGAACCAGGTCTCTGTCACTACACAGATGTCCATGTTCTCCATTTTAAGGAGTGCCTCGAGTGAGTGCATTTTGAGGTTTAGACTTCTTGCATTGAGTAGCATTACCCTCAGATTTTGCTTGCTTGTACCTGTTACGGTGGAGAATTTGCCATTTGAACCTTGCCTAAAAAAGGCACTATAGGCATGGCAAGAGCCTTTGCCAGTATCCGAAATCCCAAGGGCGACAGGTGCAGGCCATCTCTGGCAAAGCATCGTGGTCTGTCAATCATGTCGTCCCAGGCAGACAAATACTGGATCCCCTTAGAATGACACCAGACACTTAGCCAATTGTTGAAGTCAATCATTTTGTCCTTGTACTGTGGTATCATTCTGGGTGATGGCAGGATGCTACTCAGGGCTAGGGTCATACCTGCCTGGGCTACAAGATTGGAGAGCTCCTCCATGTCTCTTTTCATGTAGTCCAGGGAGGTACTTCACAGGTCATTCACACCAACATGGACAATGACAGTGTCATATTTGTACTTGTTTTGGAGTGACCTGAGTCCGTGCGTTATGTGGTGGATCCTGGCACCTGACAGGCAGATATTGCTGGAGATCTTTAGCTAGTGAGCAATGAAGTAACAGTTTGATTTGTTAATGGTGTTTGGATAACCAGGAACTCCAAATAAGGATCATGGTTAATTCGATGTGAAGTGATACAGACACCCCCCACAGTTACCGAAGGAGCTAGAAGGTATGATGGAAGTTGTACTGCCACTACAATGAAGACATGTCTTTACACAAATATGAACATGCCTGAGTTGCAAAAGCGATTCTTATTCAGGCATCTTTCTATTTAGACTCCTAGTATTGATTAATTTCACCATGCTATTGTACAAATTTGAGTGTGTGTTATGTAAGAATACCCAGTATGATGACTCTGCCTGAAAAAAAGACAATATAGGAGCAAGCAAAAACTTTAGTCAGTATGCAGAATCCCTCATATAAGAACTGTAAGCCATCCTTGGCTAACCAGGAAATCCTATTTACTATCTTAACTCAGGCTGACACTTACTGGATCCCCATAGAATGACACCAACTACTTAGCCAATTGTTAAACCCAATTACCTCATCTTAGTATCAAGGCATCATTCGTGGTTATGCTAAGATACTACTTATGACTAGTGTCTTTCCTATCCCTTAAATATGCATAGTAAGTTCCATCACATCTCTCTACATATCTCTCTTGGTATAGCATTTCAACTCATTCATTCTTATATGGGCCACCACAAGGTCATAATTATATCTATGTGCTTTAAAAGTCCATAAGACTCTTGTAATATCACAGATCTTGTCATTCAACAAACGGTTTACTATCGTAAACCTTGTTCTTGTCTAATCTGGTGAGTGTGAATTCTGTATGCCTAATTTTCATCACCTTTGACTAAAACACTTACAGGTGCAGAAGCAGAATTAGTGGACCTTATGGGCTTATGTCTGCTTTCCTGGTGACTCGAGTGAACTGTGTTGATTTGCAGTATTTGTGAGTGGAACAGAAGTATGCTTTGCCTTCATGTGACTGGGCCTGAGTTTTGTAAGAGCGTATTCTAAGAGACCTTAACAGGGTTTTATTTATGGCTTAAGTTATGGACCTAGTGGTATGTTGTGATTAATGTGGTGTTGCGGACGCATGATGCTTACTGATAGTAGGTTGATGCATGATGGTTGCTTCCATGTTTCTTAAAAAATGTTCATCTTTTACAGGTTATACTATCAACTGATAGAAGTTGTGAACAGTTTGTAAGCATAACACAGTTGCTACACTGTCTTAGATCACCTAATTCAATATGATGCCTATAGATGGGAAGAGATCAGACTGCTGAGTAGTGAGATTGGATGATTAGGGCTCATCACAGTAAACAAAGGTCAGAGGATACTATTACAGTAGTCCCTGAAGATTTATGGATGAAACATTTATTGTGATACTCTGAATTAGGTTAGATAGTAGCTACTCTAGCAGTGTACAGTAACAAGACAGAACTAGGTCTGCCACGATGATGAATTGTGGTGTTTTGCCTACTGGCTAATACATATGTACTAGTGCTGATCTCACCACAGTTATGCAAAGCTAGGAATTAATTACCTTTTTCTCATTCTCTCACAAGAAGCAAAACTGTAGTACTAATTCCAAGCTAGTTCCTGAGTGGCATTATCCCAGATGTTGCTGGATTCAGTGCACTTGTAATCTGCTCATGGCAGCATGAGCAGCAGCTCAGCACAACACAGCCAAGCTGCACAGAGGTCCAAAACTTAAAACTGAAGAGGGTCCCACCAAAACAACAGCCAGAGTTATCACGGAAGTCCCATACACCTTGCCCAATCAAAGACCATCATGAATCGATGACCCCCTAAATCCTTCCCTCACCAGGGCCAAAGAAGTAGTACTAAACCCACACTGCCTCCTAAGAAACACTTCTCAGGCTTTCAAGTGATCTGCAATCTTCAGAAAGGCTTGGAAATAATGCCCCTTTGTTGCGTCTGTCACCAAGAGCAAAACAAAAGCACTCTCAAGTTGATTCACTAAAAATGGTCCCTAGGCTCTCCAGTGATCAGTAGTCTAGTTCATAGGTTCATAGAAGGTTACTAGGCTAATGGCCCTAGAGCTCTTACAAGCCTAGTCATGTTTATCCCAAATTGCACCAGTTGTCAATGGTTAGGTGAGTGAAGTTCTCAGAGGTAAGTCTCTATGGTAGTTAATGCTAACTTCCTCTGTCCAGGACAGACATTGGCACCACCGCAAGAGTGAATCTGAGGTCACCTATCCATTGTTCTAGGTAGCATTTGATGAGGGTCAGGGAGGGCCTCTGTTTCACGTGAATTGGAAACTTGTTCCAGAGAAGTGGCAGTGTCTGGGAGATGTATCTATCTCTCCAGCATGACCTGTTCATGTCAGAGGCTAGGTTAAGATCACTGGAGCAAGTGACCCTCCTGCAGTTTGATTTATGAATGTGTATTATTTACTACAGGAATGAATCAGAGACCTGCCTGTAAGCCAGGCACAAGTCATGCATTAGCAACCTGTAGAAGACAGAATATAGTGACAAGGCTTTCAGTCTTTCTGCATGACTTGTTTTTGTGTACCTGTAATTTCTTGGTGAGAAATGTCTGTGGTCTCTCCAATTGTGGCAGGTATCTGGTGAGGTACATGCAAAAGGGAGCAGTGTGCTCAATTATTGGTCCTATGAGAGCTGAGTATAATGAAATTATAACATCCTTAGATCTAGATGCAATACCTTTACTTATAAGATATGACACATAGAAGGATTTCCTTACTACTGTGGATACATGGAGTTCAAAGTTTAGATCGCTGTCAGTCTGAGTACCCAGATCACATACCACTGGGTCTACACTTGTGGTTGTGCTGTCTATAATGTTATTAGCATGGATGTCAGCTTTTCCAAAGAGAATAGCAATGCATTGTTTTTTTTGCATTTAGCTTTAATCCATGGCTTTGTCACCAATCATTTGTCTGCATTAACCCTGTCTGCAATATATTAACATCATTGGAGTACTCAGTGATTGCTCACAATTTTTGATCATCAGTGAATTTTGTCAGCCACAGGCCATCTAAGTTTGCCTGTGCTTCTGAGAAATAAATTGTAAACAGTAATGGGCCCAGCACAGAACTCTGTGCTACTCCACTGGTGACTGGTCTTTTGCTAGAGTTGAAGTCACCTACTTTCGTGTATGTGTCCTGTTGGTGAGACAGTTGGCTACCCATCTGGTAATATAGGGGTTAATTCCAAATTGGGAGAGTTTCTAAATAATACCTGAGATGGGGATTGTGTCAAATGCCTTGGCTAGGACAAGATAGATGGTATGCACTTTCTTTCCCTCATACAGGGCCTTGGTGACTTTCTCCAAGAAGGCAACAATTTTTAACAGGCATGATCTACCTTTAGCGAATCTGAACTGGGTTGGTCCAGAGTTTGGAGATTACCTATGTCCTTGTTAATAAGGTCCATAATGATTCATTTCATCCCCTTGTAGATTAGGCTAGTCAAGCTTATGGGCCTATAATTCCCAGGGTCGGTTGATGGTCCCCTTTGTGCAGAGATATTACTGTTTCTGTCCTCCATTCTGCTGGAACATACCCAGCTCTCAGACTGCAGTTATACAGGAATGCAAGTGGGTCTGCTAAGACATGTTTTAAGTTGTTTAAAAGGCAACCTGGGATGTTGCCTGGTACCATTGATACCATGTTGTTGGCCTTGGAGAACACCAAGATGACCTGCTCTAGTCCTAGATGTTACAGATTTTAGAAGTAGGATGAAAAATGGTTAATAGTCTTTGTACTGCAATGTATACTAATATTCACCCCCCCCCCACCATGAGAACTCAAGCTAGTTTTTCAAGTGATCGTTGAGAAACATTGCTTGAGAGGGATCAGCCTATTTGGGAATACCTTACCCCATTCCCTGTCTTGGGATTCCAGCTGTCCTGGCATTGCTGACCCTAGTACCTTGCTACACTGTCCCATTATATGCCTGCAACCCTAGACTCCAACATAGTAATCTGGTATTTTCCTGGGTGGCTCCCTGTAGCCATAGATCCCCATCAGACTCCTCCTGCAGTCCGCTGCAAATACTCAGCACAAGGGCTTCCCTATCATGGTACGGTTTCATCATGTTATCATGGCACAATTTGTGCCCATGCCTCCTGGCTAGCAGTTCTACAATGTAGTTAACATCACTGACCTTCCTTACCATCTGGTAGGGTCCCTCCCAAGCTACCTGCATCTTGTTGTGTCTGACAGGAATGAAAACCATTACCTGCTGCCCTACAGCATACTCTCTAGCCTGAGCATTCCTGTCATACCAGACTTTTTTTCTGGTGTAAGGCTTCTGACAGGTTCTCCTGGGCCAAGTCCATGAGTTCCCTGAGCCTTGTCCTCAGGTTTAGGACATATGCCACAATAAACTCCTTGTGGGATTCACACTCACCCTCCCACTCATCTTGAATCAGATCTAGAGGTTCCCTCACCCTATGCCCATACAGCAACTCAAAGTGTGAAAAACCTGTGGATTCCTGGGGAACCTCTCTGTAAGCACACAACAGATGGGGCAAATATTTGTTCCACTCCCTCTTAAATTGGTCTGCAAATGTCCATAGCACCATCTTGCATGTAGTGTTTAACCTTTCAACAAGACCATTAGTCTGGAGATGGTAGGGGATGTTCTTTAGGTGTTTCACCCCACAGTACTTCCACAGACAAGCCAGCAGGTCTGACATGAAATTGGCACCTCTGTCAGTCGGTATTTCTTTTGGAAAACCTACCCTGCTGAAAATCTCTAACAAAGCATTTGCCACCTTTTCTGCTTCAATGGAGGACAGAACCACTGCCTCAGGGTATCTGGTAGCATAATCTACTACCACTAGGATATATTTTTTCCCTGTGGAACTTGGGGTAATCAGAGTCCCCACAATATCCATAGCTACCCTCTGAAATGGCTCCTCAATCACAGGCAAAGGCGTCAAACAAGCATTCACCTTGTCTCCTACCTTGCCTACCTTTTGGCACTGCTCACAGGTCCTGCAGTACCCTGTTATATCTCTGGAAATCCCAGGCCAATAAAAGTTCTGCATAATACATCTCTTTGTACATTTTATGCCCATATGACCTGCAAAGGGAATTATCATGGGCTAGGGCTAGAAGTGCCAGATGGTAGGCTCTGGGCACTACCAACTGCTGCATTCTTTCACCCTCTAGCCCTCCTTCAAGTGCCCACTCTCTAAACAGTAACCCTTTGTCCCAGTTTACAGATTCCCCTTTCTCTTGAGAATCAGGTGTCTCACTAGCTACCTCCCTCAGGCCTTGTAATGTAGAGACTGAAAGCTGAGCCTGTCTCAACTCACTCTTTGTAACCCTTCCCAGCTCCCCTTCCACAGGAAGTCTGGTATTTTCAGACAGCAGTGCCTCACTGTCAGCCTGGGTACTCTACTCACCTCTGCCCTTGCAGTCACTCTGACCAAGGGAACATCAGTACCCACAAGCAGCTGTGGCTCACCTTCAGTCTCACTGCTACAGGGTAGCTCCATCCCTGAAGTAACCACCTCACTAGTCCTGGCTGGAAGTGTACGGTCTGTCTGGTCTCCCACAGGCTACCAGACCCACATGCTTGTCTCCAAGCCTGACTGTGTGTAACTGCATGAACACATGGTACTGCATTATCAAAATCATTCCTTATCAGGACATCTGCAGTGATATCCTCAAACACACCTACCGGCTGGCTTCCTTTTCCACTCTCCAAGTTAAGGTGAACCCTGGCCAAAGGTATTTGGAATGGGGTCCCTCCTAAAGCTCTGACTGGAGTAGACTGCCCCAGCAAGTAGTGCTACTCTGTAACCATTGCAGGCTTCACAATGGTTAGGTCAGAGGCTGTGTCTCTCTTAGCCATGACCTCTTTCCCATTCACTAAGATAAGATATAACCTCTTGTGGTAGTTTGGTATCCTTGTTGTCTCAAGACAACCTACTGTTGGCATTCTGTCATTTCCACTTACTGGCTCTCCCAACTTTTGTTCCCCACCTTGCCTTCATGGACATCTATATGCTATATGGCCCCACCGGTTGCATTTAAAACATTTAACCCTAGGTCCTAGACATGTACCTGGAATAGTGGCATCCCTGCAACTGGTGGCCTCTGTTGGGGCAGTTTGGGCTGCCCACCATGGGTTCCCTTAGACCCATGAACAGCACTGGGTGTTCCTTTCCTGTGCAGTGATGCCCTCCTTGCTAAGTACAGGTCTCCCTTCTTCTCCAACTCATCTACAGTAGTGCATTGTTTATCAGCTAACCAGATTCTCATGTCCTCAGGCAAAGTGCTAAGAGCTTGTTCCCTCACCAAAAGGTCTAATAGCCCTTCAAAAGTGGTGAATTGAGATCCATTCATCCACCCATGAAAATAAGTGCACAGTTCAACAACATATTCACACACATTTTCATCTGCCTTGCGTCTATGCTCACAAAACATTTTTTTATAAGCTTCAGGTGTTAACTTACAACAATCAGTATCAGACAATTTGGACATAACAGTTACAGCTTTACCATGGAGTAAGTGAGTGAGGAACCCAGAACCCTTGGTCAACATTATACTGTTTACATATCCTCTCAAACATATGAATGAAACTAACAAAATTATCCTCCTCTGTAAACTATGGAAGAAATTTGCTGACGTTTGTTGATTCTGGAATTCGGTTACTTCCTTCACCATTACTTCCACAACTCTGGCAAAGAGACGGCATCTCCTTTCATGTTGCCTCTGCCTCTCCTTCTCCACAGCTTCCAGGTGTCTCAGTCTCTCTGCGGCTTCTATTTCCAAATGCGTGGCCTCAAACTCAAGTCTCTTTAACTCCAGATGGATTTTTAAGTCCTCTGTAGAAAGGTTGAGCTCTCTGTTTTCTGGGAGTTGTACATCTCCATGGCCAGTCTGATTGTCCTCCTAGTTGCCATTTTCTGATGCAGCTGTAACTAAAGCTGCAATCATGTCTGCTTTAGTCAGGTTGGCATGCACCAATCATTTAGCCTGGCACATCTCAGCTAAATGCCTGCATGTCAGCTTGCAATACTCCTCTGCTGACATGCCTGCCTGCCCTCCCAGACTGACTAAGCTAACAAAAAATAAAACAATTGTGCTATGAGCTCTGAATGTTCACTGCTTGGCTAATTAAGAGTGCAAACACCTTCAGTAATCACTGTCCACAAGCTACAGGAATTCAATATCCATACCACTACAAGCAAATTAATATGTGATGTGGCTGACTCACCACTGTCACCCAATTAATATGTGATGTGGCTATCCCACCACTCCCAAACAATTAATATGTAATGCCCCTGCACTGGCCCAGTAATCAAGGAGTCTCAATCCTCACCACTAGCACCAGTAAGGGATGGGCACATTGGGAGTATGACAAATACACACATAGTAAAGTACAATTTCCCTTAATAGCATACAGAGGTCACAGTCAGTCTGGGGCTGGTTTCTCATCCTTTCTCCAGATCCCCAATAAGACTCCCCACTGGCACAGCTATAGGGTTAAGATCTCAGCTGAGTGGCCAAGCTAAGACCTCCAGCACCCTCTCTTTCCAACCACTGTTTCATGTCCCTGCCCAAGTAGCTGACACACACACTTTGAAATTTGATTGATAAACAAACACCACACACACACACACACACACACACACACACACACACACCTGAGAAAGACTGGCACAGGTTTACTAGCTATGCCCCCTTCTACCCAGACTATAAGGTAGTATCAGCTGCCACCAGCCACCCTTACTTATCAGCTACTATAAGGCACTTACGAAAGGGTGTCTAATCCTACTGTGTAATGTTACTAATATCCAAATGGTAAGTGTGACCAAGACTTTCAAGGCTATTTAGGAGTGGCCTCTACAGTGTCATCAAGTACATATGCAAGTACTCTTAAGATCTTAAATGTCTCTAAACAAACCAGCCACAATTTAAAGGTTTAAATATATTTAACAACAATACATAATAAAAGAGCAAGACAATATTCAAAAACAACCTGAGTTCAGAATCACACGAAATATTTTAAAACAACATTGCAGGACAGTCTCAAATAAATACAGAAAACATCTAAACTAATCTTTACTATAATCTTATTGATATTTAAGAGAAATAACTTTTCCCTAGTAACTTAATATTAGCAAGATGCAGGCAGAAGTGTTGATGGGTGAGATGTTTCTAGGTCCAAAGACAAATACAAAATGCACAGACTCACTCTCTGAGATAGTTCTTAAATTACTAATACACATTACTGCTGGGTTAGCCAGGAGGACATCACTCTTTGTCACCTGCCTTCAGTTGCCAGGTTAACAGAAACTACCATAATTGTTAACATCTCTATGGGAGAAGTACATATTTCTCAGAAGTTTGCCTTGAACTGGAAGTTGTAAAGCATAACACTTTTACATTTGAAACCTTAGTAATTATTTCTGTTTCAAGACAATAGAAAGAAACTTTTAGCTCTAGACATCCTGTCTCCTTGGTGCACTGAAACACAATTGTAAAACACTTTACTTTTCAACTTATTTTCTTGAGGGTTTGCAAGTTAACCCTGTATGTTCCAGCGTCTACCATGAAAATTACATTTGCACAGGCATATTATACATTTCTGCTCCTTTCTAGTAGGGTAGACTGTGGTTGCATTCTTGAAGTTCAGTATATAACATGCAGTTCAACACACACTTCTGCACCAGTACTTTAATATACACATAACATACAGTTCTCTTATTTTTGCAAGACAAGCATATGAATCACATTAATATTCACAAATGACATATGATTATTTACAAAATTCCAGATAGCTGGGCTGGCGATTTCACATTTCTATATAAATCATATTAATATTTTCAAGTGACATATTATTATTTACAAAATTCCAACTAACTAGGCTGGCAGTATTTTGGTTTGTCACAGTAATAAAAAGCATAAGCACACAGAAATCAAAATCAGTATATAATTACAAAAGCTATTATGTAAGCAGAAAAAGACAATACATGTTATGGTATGGTCTGCTGTTTGTAACAGCACCCCCCCCCCGTATGTAAGGTGTTTGCAGTGCATGGAGCCCTGTGATTATATGCCAAAATCATAAAAAAGATAAACGTGTTACATGCTACTGTAGCACAAGACCCAACCACCACAGCATATTCAGCGCTATACCCCCTAAGCATTGTGATATTTGGTCCCTGAATATCTTTTCTCCTATGTCCATGGAAGTTTACAGATGTCAAGCTGTAAGTAATGTATTTAAATTAAATCAGTATTAAAAACTCTCCCCGAGTTTTTACTTTCTTGCTATCTGTGCAACAGCACTCCTTAAGTGCTTTACTGGCTTTCAAAGCTACACATTGTGTTTGTTTTTTTATTTTGACACTGATAGCACATGAAGTAGGTAAGACTTTATGCGCTACAAAGACTTATAATTGAGTGTTACTGATCATATTATGTGTTCTCTACACAGATGCCATAATTTACCTTTTGAGCTTCAGTCTCAAGTTGAATTTCTTGGCATCCATGTCTCAAGCACATAATAATGTGGTTAATTACACCATTTGTGTTGTAAACACCTCCTGCCTTATTATGCCAAGGGACTTATTTTTCAGATTATAAACTACACCTCTTTGTTTTTGAGTCTATACTTTGCCAAATTACATGTCCATCAATGAATACTGCTGCATTGAGAGCATTGCCCTTGCTCTGTACTCTACAGACTTTGGAGATGATAATAATAAGTTTATGATTTACCTCTTGATTTGAAAGTTTGGAGAACTTAGCACTAACAGGAAAGACAAGTTTAGTGAAAAAATCAAATCTGTTTTGAAAGGTTGTAGTCATTCAACATTACTTTTGTTTAGGTAGCTGTCAGGAAAGTTTTGGGAAGCATGAAAGAGCTAGTACTTAATAATTCTGCAGTTTAGTTACAATACTCTATATAAGGTTTTGATATAACTTTTTACCTTTAGATACTTATCAGAAGTCCATATAACAATTATCAGTTAATGGTTGGATGATAAAAAGTGTACATCCCATAATGGGATATAATCATTTCTCTCATTTATTTTCTCACCATTTAGAAATTTCAGATTGCTACGTTGCACACATTTCTCATAAAAAGAATAAACAAATTCTAACTTCTAGTCCTATAGTGTCTAAATTGATTTTCTGATAATGATATACACATTCACTGTGATACTAAACTCACATACAACTACACAGTATTATTAACAGTGCTTAAAAGATTATTCCCTACTGACAGAATCATAGCAGAGCTGTACCTTGATTATGAGTCATTTGACTTAAACAATGCCTCCTTAGAGGTTGAAGCTCAGCAGGATTGCAACCTTGCATAAAGTCTCCATATGAATACAAATGTCTCATGAAACAGTGAGTTGCTGGATTCTTTAAACAACCTGTGAGACTATTTTAAGTCATTAGATAACTAAACTACAAAACACTGTTTCTGATGGTTTTTATGTCTGAAGAGGAAAATAAAGAAACATAAATGTCTGAAGAAGCTGAAGAGAAAAATGTAGACATAATGTATCCATATAAAACACATATAATGAAAATTTATTTTTTTTACTCATCTTAACAGATTGCAATTGCAGCCATTTTATTGTGTAATTCAGAAAATGCAAGCCTCAACTTCCTGTACATTGAACAGCGCTGATATCAGGATACACTTACTATGATTCCACATATTTGCAAGTCACCTTATATCTGTCTGTTTCAATTTAGAAACAAACATTGTTGAAATATATCTACCCCAAACAAAAAAATATACATCAATTTCATGAATATAGCTTTTCTGAAATTATGTCTTTCAGTACTTTGTTTGTGTCTTTCAGCTTTTCCCGGTTAGGGGTCACCACAGCGGAACCCTGGTCCACTAATGATTGGTAGTTGATTTTTACGTACAGGATTACCAGCCCTGACGCACAACCTTCAATGAAGGCACGCCCCATTCACGTATGCCTCCACACAGAAGACGCTCTAGCTGAGAATCGAACAGGACAACATCTTGCTATGAGGAGACAATGCTACCGCAGCACCACCACCGCATCTTTCAGTACTAAGACTGAAAAAAAGGGTAAAAAAAGTTGAAAAATACATCAACCTTGGACACAAGGTAACCAAAAGTACTCTTTTGTAGAGTATAGTTTTACCCACTTTGTAATCACATTAACTTAAATGTCATCACACTTTATGAATATTTAATCTTACAAATGTGATTAAATAGGGACTGTTACTGTTACAGTTTTAGGTATAAACATGCAGATAACAACACAGTTAAGAGAGTATTATAAAGAATGCCATACAGTTCTAGATCAGAATAAACATTTGCAAATCCATCCATCCATCCATGCTCTAAAACACTTGTTCTAGTATGAGTCAAGATGTTAGAAAGCTGAGCAAGAAAGATTAGACTTCTTTATCCCCAGCAACATCATCATCATCATCATCAACAACTCTCTTTTTCACATTTTCTACATGGGGGTCAGGGTGTCGTGTTAACTGTCACCATATCTCTCTATTCAGTGCCACTATACTACCTTCTTTGACACTTATGTCTACCTGTTGCAGGTCTTCTATCACACAATCCATTCACCCCTTTGCTGGATGCCCTTTTTTCATCTTGTCTTCTTCCTGTCTGTCTGAAATCTTCTTCAACAGATTGTCTTCTGCTTTTCTGTATATGTGCCTGAACCACCGTAATCTGTTCTCTTTGACCTTTTCTGTAATTGGAGTTATTTTGGCTTTTGCTCTTATGTCCTCATTCTTTCATCTGTCCCACAGTGTGAATCCTACCACCCATCTCAGGCACTTCATTTCCATCACCTCTAGTTTCCTCAACTGCTCTGTCTTTACTGCCCAGGTTTCTGTACCATACAGTAATATTGTTCACAACACTGTTTAGTACACTTTACTTTTCTTCTTCTTTGGCATCTTTGGTCATATACTACACCTGCTACTCTGTGTCAGTTGGCTTCAGCCCCACCGATTAACACTTACCTTCTCCTCAACTATCTCTTCCCAGATACTTGAAGCTGTTAACCTGCTCTACTATTTTCCTTTTTATCTCAGTTCTCAGCTTCTTCTCATTTCCTGCATTTGCTGCCATTACAACTGTCTTATATTCCCATGTGCCTTCAGTTTTATATTTCATTCCCCTAGCCTTTGCTGAAGTTCTTGCTCAGAGTCTGCCTGTAATGCCGTATCATCTGCATACAGCAAGTTTGCTGATCTGTCCCCTCTGACCTGTTTTCTAATATGGTCCATTGCCAGTATGAACAGCAGTGGCCTCAGAGCTGAACCCTGATGCACACCCACTCCCATTGGGAACCCCTCTGTGAGGCTAAGCAGCATTCATAATTGAGGCATTGGGTCTGTGTCCATAACTTATCACAAATTCTACCAATCTAACAATGTCTCTGGTAGCTCCAGCAAAAATCTCCAGTTCATTCTGAAGGATCCTCATAGGTTCATAGATTCATAGGTGTATACTAGGCTAACAACCACTAGGCCACTTAAAAGCCTAACCATGCAACCCAAATATGACCCACAAATTTGATTTATATTTGATTTATAAGAGGTGATTTACTGATTGGCTCTGTCCATCAGAGACATAGGAGCTATTCCACAGATGACTTTCCAATTTCCCATGCACTAGTCCACACTGAGGTTAAATAGGGATAGAGAGGAACTCTGCTTAACATGGGTGGGGAGCCTGTTCCTGAGAATGTGAATTCACTGAGAAATATATCTGTCTCTCCAACATGTCCTGTTTATTTTGCAAGCAAAATTTAGGTCTTTTAATCTATTAATCCCAATGTCTTCTAATCTAGTAGTCCTGATGCTGTTTGTTTTGTGGATGTGCAAAAGATTCATCAAAACAGTCCAGAGATGCTTTGTATACCAGGCAAGGATCACCTCTGAGAAGTCTTTATGATACTGAGAAAAGAGACAGGCCTATGAGGTGATCAGTGTTGGGCATTATGTTTACTTCTTGTATTCTTTTTGTAAGAAACCTTTGTGAACATTCCAGTTGCTGCATGTGTCTGGACGGGTGCATAGCAAAGGGGGCATTATACTGTATGATGGGCATGAAAAGTGCCAAGTACATTGGTATGATTACCACTCTGGACCTAGATGCCATTCTCTTGCTTATAAGTTGAGCATCATAGAAGGATTTTCTTACTACCTTGGACACATGTTGACCGAAGGCTAGGTTACTATCTACATGAGTTTCCAGATCCCTGACTAGTGAATCAACTTTTAAGGGTGATTTATTGATGACATAGTTACACAGGGTGCTAGACTTCTGAAAAGGTGCTATATGGCATTTCTTGGCTTTGAGTTTTAAGCCATGGCTTTGCACAAAGCATTTGACTGAATTAAATCCTCCTGATGGGTGTTCTCATCTTGGGGGAATTCAATGACTGCTCCTAATTTGCAGTCATCTGCAAACTTAGTTAACCAGAGGCCTTTGACATTTACTTTGGCATTCACCAAGTAGATGCCAAAAAGAAGTGGGCCTAGCAGAGAGCCCTGTGTGACTCCACTGGTGACCAGCCTCTTTGTGGAGTCAGCCTCACAGATTCTAATCTCCTGGGTCCTATCAATGAGCCAGCTAGCTGTCCAGCATGTTATAAAGGGGTTAATACCTTGTTCTGCAAGTTTGTTGACAGTGCCCAAGTGTGGTATTTTATCAAATGCATTAGTCGCATCTAGGTAGGCAGTATGCACATTTTTCCCCTAATCCCTTACCTTAGTGACCTTTTCAAAGAAGTCCACCATATTCAGTAAGCATTGCCTTCCTTTGACAAAGCCAAACTGGGATGGATCCCATATCTGGAGATCTCCTTTGTCCTTGTTGATAATTTCCATAATAATTATTTTCATGGCTTTGCTAATAAGACTAGTCAGGCTAATGGGTTTGTAGCTTACAGGATACATTGAAGGTCCTCTTTTATGAAGGGCGATGACAGTTTCAGTCTTCCATTCATGTGGTACAAAGCCTGTTTTAAGACTATAGTTAAATAATGACTCCAGTGATCCTGATAAGTCATATTTTAGACTATTCAGGAGGCCTCATAGGATGTTATTAGGGCCCATTTAGACCATGTTCTTGGAATTAGTGTGTGTGGCCTAGTTACAGTTGGAGGGGTTATGTTTTAGGGTATTATTGGGGAGTTGGGAGTGAGGTGGGGCTAAAGTTGGAAAGGAATTTGTCAACTAATAGGTTTGCTATATCACCAGGCTTGGTGACTGTGGTACTACTAACCACCAGTTCAACACACTGCTGTGTGCTGCCCTTGAGTTTTCTGATGCAGCTGTACAAGAACTTATTGTTATCTTTCACCTGGGAGGATATCTTAACCAAAAAGTTGGCTTTGCTTGACCTAATTATTCCTCTTAGTTGCCTGTTTATGATGTGAGAGTTTTTATCGTTATGGAAATTACCCTTCCTAATTTTTGGAGTAATTCTTTTACTTTTGTTGTATATCCTGTTTAATTTGGAATACCACCTGTTTCTCAGATTACTTCTTTTTCTCAATTTTATTTTATTTTTCAAATACATTTGAATGAATTCCATTGTATTTATACATAACATCTTAAATAACTATGTACACTATTTACATTAGCCTGACACTATAACAGATCTTAATGTATACAGTTACTTTATAAGTATGTCCAATCCATTATCAGAGTGTCTGATCAATTATTGCATAGTGTCAGTCAATGATAAGACTTTTCCCCAAGGGTTGTTGATAAATGGCTTTGGATAAATTCTTAGTTCTTTTAATTTTAATTTCCAATAATGCTGTGGTCTTCAGTAGGCTGTAGAAGTCTTCTAAAGTTGGTATTGTGTTTGCATTCCATCTTCTTGTTATACACTTCATTGAAATTGCAAGAATAGTCTATACTAAATACATGTTTGACCTATTCAAATGAGGACCTTCATTCACATTTAATAATACAAGAGCTTTAGTTAAATAAAATGATTCATTAAATAAAGCTTGTAGAAAGTTAATATCATTCCAGAATGGCTTAATTTTAACACAATCAAAGAAAATGTGGTTCCAATCTGCATTGTGTACTTGCTCACATCTCCAACATATTCCTTTTATTGAAGAACTAATTTTACTGATTCTATCTGAGGTTAAGAATGCTCTGTGCAAGCATTTCCAATTAAAAACTTTCCAGAATTGTGTAAAGGATATATATTTTATCGATAATAAGATATTTGTTTTAATATCTTCAGTTAACTGTATAGAGTGTCCTTTTGTTATATATTTCCAATATGCGGTTTTAGGTGTTAATTTATAGTTTATCAATAGTTTGCAAATTTTTGAAATACTGTTTCCCATGTCAACGTTATTATATATGATTTCATATATGCATTTTGTAAATGTAGGTATCCCTTTAAATGCAGAATTGTTAATTATTCTACTTAAATCTTGCAAATATGACAGAATACTCTGTAAAGTTAGCCAGTCCTGTTGTGGAATTTTGTATGTTGTTTTTATTACTTGCATATCTACAACTTTCTTTGATACATTGGAGCCAACAAACAAACACTTTCTGTTTCCAAGAATTCATAATTTCTCTATATATTTTATGTGGAAAGTTCTTTGTGACTATAAATGGTGTTAAAAGATCAACCAGATTTTTAAATCTTTATTTCCATTAATAATTTTCCTAAAGGAGTCAATGTTATAATTAATCATACGAGTTTTAGTGGCTTTAGTTATGTTATATTGCATACTAATACATATGTGCCATGGCAAATTGTTTTTATCTGTTATCTGAATTTTTTTGTAAATCAAATTCATTTATTGATATTACAGTTAGTAAGTCTTTCCAATTTGCAGAGTAATTTGTACTTATCCAATCTGAGATTGTTTTAGATATTGATGCTTTTATATATGTTTCTATACCAGGAAAGTATAATCCTCTATGTTTCCATGGTCTCATATGATGTATTAAAGCTATTCTGTTTCTTTTGGGAAACCATAAACATTTTATTAGGCATGAATTTATTTCTTTAAGTATATTTCTTTCTGGTAACAGTTGTATTGCCAAGGCTATATATAGGATCTTGGGCAGTAAAACCATTTTTATTAACTGTAGTCTATCTTCAAATGTTAAAATTATTTTGATCCATATTTCCACAGAGATTTTAATTGTATTGATGATATTGCATTTTTTTAGACTAATTCATTATTATCCTTGCATAACTCAAATCTTAGATATTTTAAGGTAGATTATTCTTTCCCTATGATGTGATCCCCCTTAGTCTGCAGTTCTTTTTTATTTAAAAATATAAATTTTGATTTTGATTTATTGAAATGGACTCCTGAAGTCATGTGAAATTTGTCAATTAATATATCTAATTCTTCTAATGTCTCTTTTGTATTAGATAATGTTACTTTAGAATTGTATTGTTCATAAACATCTATTCCTTTGATTTTTATATTGTTATGAATTGAATCTGCCAATATTTCAGTAGCCAGAGCAAATAGAATCGGTGACATGGGACATCCTTGTTTAGTGCCTTTTGTTATATGTATAGATTCAGAGGTAAAAGGACCTAACTTGACATACGCTAAATTATTTGTATATAAATTCTTTAGGAGATGAACAAAGGATGCAGGAAATTCAAATAGCATTAGGATTTTGAATACATAGCCCCAATTTAGGAAATCTAAGACTTTCTCTATATCTAAGCTACTTATGAGTGTTTCTTTATTTTCTTTATTAACATAATCTATAAGAGAAATTATCCTTTTAATATTGTCATGTGTGTGTCTATGATATATAAATCCAATATGATCATTATTTATTGTTTTGGATAGTGGTATTTTCATTATGTTAGTTAATATTATCATACATATCTTATAGTCATTATTTAATAATGATATATGTCTATATGAAGTACAGAGGTTTGAGGATTTGTTTTCCTTTAGGATTGGTGTGATTAAGGAATATCTCCAAGAGGATGGTATTAAAGCTTGTGACTGAATTTCTAATAAGAGTTTTGTGGAAGAGGGATAGTATCTTTGAAGGAAAAAGTTTATATAGTTCCATAATTATGCCATCTATACCTGGAGCTTTATTATTTTTACCCTCTTGTATTGTATCTGTAATTTCTTTGTGGGATATGGGTGTTTGCAGATCTAGTTTTAATTTTTCTGGTGTTTTTTTTTATATTAGAACATTTTTCATCTAGATTTAGTTGATCAATGTGTATATTTTCTTTTTGGAAATGTTCCATATAGTGATTTCTATAGGCATCAAGAATGTCACCTTTATCCGATACATTTTTCCCTTTCTCTTCATGGAAGATACTTTTAATTTTATTAGCTTTTGATTGTAGTTTGATTCTTGTGGATAAATTATGTAGATATTTGGGAGAAGTGGCCAAGGTATTAATTTTTAGTTTTTCTAAAGGTAAACTAGTTTTATGTGTTAGAATTTCATTGTATTCATTGTTAATACTTCTACTTTCTTTTTCATCTCCAAATGATTTTGATTTTTTTCAGCTTTTACTGACAAACGTTTGGATTGTCAATCTAATAATTCAGAATCCCATTCTCTGATTTTTTTTTTATACCAAGTTAAGGTTTTACCATATATGTAAGCTTTTAATGAGTTGCAAATCATTATTTTATTTATCTCCATGGTGTAATTAATATCTAAGAAGAAGTGTAACTCAGATAATAACCAGGGTTTGAAATCTTTCATTTTAGTTATATATGCTGGAATTCTGGAGGTAAAGATTAATGGTTTGTACCCATTTTGAAGTTTTAGTATCAATGAATTGCGATCTGAAAAGTGGAAGGAAGTAATTGAGAAATTAATGATTTTAGAGCGCAAGTCATGGGCAGCAAATATTTTATCTATTCTAGTTTGGGTATCAAATCTGTGATCTTGATGGGCAAGCAACAAAGATTTATATTCTTTAAATTTGAAAGTGTCTGCAAGATGAAATTAATCTACCCACTTGTTGAAATCTTTTGGTACAGCAGCTGTACACAGCCATCTTGTATCTGTAGATTCAGACATATCAAATATACAGTTAAAATCTCCTCCAAATAAGATGCCTTTACAATTATTGGAAATGAAATCCAAGTGTTTTTTTACAGTTCCTGTTCCTATACCTGGGAAGCAGTATAGACTGGCTAGGGTCCATATCCTGTTATTATATATAACTATTACTAATGCCATAAGGCTTTCTTTATCTTCATACTTATAAATGATTTCTGGGTTAATCACATTTTTTTCCATAAAATTGTTACCCCTTTTGTCTTTGTCTTATAAGTGGATTGTGCCAATATCATATATTCCTTAGGATTCCATTTGAAATTGTCATTTGTTTTCAAATGAGTTTCTTGAAAGAAGACAATTTGTGCTTTGTTCAATTTTAAATATTTCAGTAGATACAATCTCCTGCTCGGGTTGTTTAAGCCATTGGTATTTAAAGATAATAAATTTAAATTCATCTTAGGTTATTTAGACTATCTATTTTTTGTTTTATTGTGACTATTAAACATTTTCCTCTGATAACTATAAAGTATATGTTTGAGCTTTTAAAGGAAATTATTAGTTTTATACTTTGAGTGTTTACTGATAAAGTAATTTTTTGGTCAGGCATAATAAAATGTTTTTGTGAAATAAATTAAAATTAATAAATGTTGTTGTTGTGACTTTCGGCTTTTCCCGGTTAGGGGTCGCCACAGCAGAACTCCAGTCCGCTAATGATTTGCAGTTGATTTTTGCTTACTGAGTTGCCAGCCCTGACGCACAACCTTCAATGAAGGCACACCCATTCACGCATGTCTCCACGCAGAAGACACTCTAACTGAGAGTTGAACCGGACAGAGTCTTACTGTGAGGCAACAGTGCTACCGCAGCACCACCACCGCGGATAAAAATTTATAAATGTTAACAAATCTAAGATCCGCACTAGCCATGGAATGAAAATCATTCCAAATCTGATGGATAATTCTAAATCCATCAGATTATCACACATACCTTGACAATCTAGAACACCAGAGCTCCATACATGTAATTATCATATGGAAAATATTTTTAATAGGAATAAGCAATATTTATATTATTTTGAATAGTACTATTGTAGATTAGACAGAATTCTAATACAATATAAATGTCTACTTATTGTATAAGCAATTAATATTTACATGAAAGACAGATGACAAGCAATTCAATCATAGTAAAGTAGGATGTATCAGATATAAAACCTCAGTAAAAGATTATAGCACACAGTTATTTAACATTTCCACCATTATTGATGAAGTCTTTCAAAACGTATTACTTAATATAAATAGATGGTAAAAATATTTATACCTAATGTTTATAGTACAATGTATTTTACTGGATATATCAGAAGTTATATTTCATTGGTTGCCAGCATTTAAGTAATCACTTTGTTGCTAACCTACTTAAACCATCAAGTTTGTTTTACGTGAACATTGATGAAAGTTAGTGCATTTTAATTATCAGTACATCCCTCTTCCCCCCATTTCCTATACATAAGGGATTTCATACCCCTCATTTCTTATTATAAAAATGAGCGAAATTATAGGTTAAAAACAACAAATTCACTTATTTTGATTAATGATTACAAGTTCCCTTTCCATATTCATAAACTGCCATTTTATGGCATATACTGAAAGTTTTTAGCATTATATTTTGTATAATCAGCAAAGGTTAATCTGAGTGATTATTGTCAATTTAATGCTATTTGTTCAGAATGTGATTGTTACATTCTGTGACATTCCTAGTTCAGGATTCTAATGTTTCCCTTGAACAACTTTATCAGTTTGATGTCATGTATAAAACATTGGTTACCTTGGTAACAGCATGAGTATTATGTATGGTCAAGATGGGTTTCGCAACCACAATTCAAGTTAAAGCAGTTATACAGTGGTGGCTTGTCCTATTGTACTGCAGGACTGAAGCCCCCCCCCCAGCTGTAACACATGAAAATAAAACAAGAATGAAAAAATAAATAAAACAAAATGAAAAAATAAATAAAAAAAACATGTCCCAGAACATTGCACATGCACAGCATTTCCTGATATTCAGACTGCTAGCATGTGCATAGAATCCAGACTGTCCAAGCAGTCTGGATTATGAAAGCAACATGCAAGTCCAAATTTTCCCAACAGTCTATGCAGTTAGAACTGCATAGACTGAAAGGGGATCAGACTGCAACATCCACAGGCAGGCTGGATGGTATTTCCAACATGGGGATGGCAACTGTGTGTGTTTGTGTAATGCCCCAGTTGCTACATGATGGTGGGTAGAGAGTAAGGCTTGAACCCTGTACCTTGGGCCCAAGTGGCAAGAGTCTGAATTCCCTACTCACCACCACTTGTAAAAACAAATGCAGATTTTGCCTCATATTTGTTCTGTTCTGTTCCTCATAAAATCTGTGGTTTCTGTAATTTTGTTTCTTAATGCAGCCAGTGGTGCAGTGGTAGCATTGTTGCCTGACAGCTACAGGTTGTCTGGTTTGATTCTTGGCTGAGGTGCCTTCTGTGTTTATGTGGGTTTGCTCTGGTGTCCTTGATGGATGTTTGAAATTTATCCCTATTGTTTGGACTGTATTCCCCCATTATTGGCTTCATCCAGGTTTTTTTGTGCCAGGGGTGAGAGCTATGGTGATAACTGAACTCATTGAATATGTTTGGGGACTGTATTATCCCATTATTGCCTTTGTTCAGGTGTTTTATGCTAAGATGTTGACAGCTATGGTGAGAACTGAATTCACTAAATGGTAGCCATTTAAGTTTCAGTCTTCTTTTTTTTAAACCAATGATTTGGCATAGTGGTATGTTGCTATGACTGTTTTGCACAGGGTCCTGGGTTCAATACTTTGCAGTGAAATATACAACATTTTATTCTAACTTTCCAACATTATACAAGCAATGTTTAAAATGTGTCCCTGTTTTTTGGTCTTTTGCCCCCCACCTACATTTTGGCTTTTTCCAGATTTCTTATGCTGCAAAGTTCAGAGATACAGCTGAGTGTCAAGTAGATTTTACAAGAAGCTGGGAGCTGCAAGGAAATAAATATTTAGTGCTACTTATGCCAAGTCAGCTTGCATTGTTAATAGCACAGTAGGTAGTGTACTTGCTTTTGATGCAGAAGGCTGTGGGTTCTACTCCCACAGTAGGTTGATGCATTGCTGATACTGTAAAGGGGGTGGATGCTGCAGTCCTTTTTGGTGAAGATACCTAGTAACTATGAACCTATCAGTTTGCCATCCATTCCTTATTACAATATTACTACCTTATTGTTTTTTTAATGCAACTTAGGCAATTTATTCCTCAAGGGCAACAGGCACTTTATTTGTAGATGAAACAATGAAATATAAAGTTGTTTGCTAGCAGCAGCCTCTTCATTAGTTACAGATGTCTTTAATGTGGAATTATTTAGATGACTTTTACTTCTTCAGAGATTGTGTATATTTACTGATACTGGTAGACTGTAGAAGTTTGAGTAGACTTTTATGATAGAAATGTTCTGAATTGGGCAGTTTTGTCATTATTGCTTCATTTTTACTGGAAAAATGTTCTGAATTGGGCAATTTTGTCATTATTGGTGCATGCATTTTGTTTAATTGTTTAAGTGAAAAATGTTCAAAACAAATTTAAAACGCCCTCTAAAAACAGTACAATATTGTACATGGAATATAATTTAATACAATCAGGAAGGTGTATCAAAGACTACGTGTATGTTTTGTGTGCAAGGGGCTTATGATTTGAAAACAGCCCAAAGTTAATCTTTATCTGCCACTGGCAAAATGCATTTTCTTTGAATGTGGGTTTCAATGCTGTTTCAATGAATGTGAGTTTCAAGGGCAGAGAAGTTTTAATGCTAAGTCTATTTTCATTGTGAGATTGAATTGCTTTATTTAGCAGATGTCTTAGTGTTTGTGCTTTAAAATGCAAAATAAAACTTTCAAATGAAGTCCAAATCATCGTAGAAGTAAAGCAGTATGCACATTAGTGTTTATGGCAAATGGGGTAAAATAGCCAAGTAATGGTTCATTGGAATGGCTGCAGAGGGGAGGCTCCATTTGATCATGATTTTGTGAGGGGGAAGGGCGGCAAACTCAAAAAGCTGAACTATACCTCTCAACTGTCCAGATTTTCACAGAATTAATAGATTTTTGCTTCTTTTTTTTTTGGTTTGTACTTCATAAAATGTGTGGTTTTCTGGCAAATAATTCAGGAATTAAGTCACTAAATAATGACAGACACTGAATTTCAGACATCATAACCTTCAGAAAAATGCATGCTAAAGCAAGACCTGTTATTCTATCAATTGTCTCAGTTTATACAACAATTTATAGTACTGTTTATATGTTCCCCCAGTATATTTGGCCTTGTCCAGATTTCTTGCATTAACAGGTTGAGAGATATGTGCAAATAGATTGCTTTATAGAATTAGGCATATCCAAACCTCTAAACTGTCCCCGATTTTGGCTCAAAATGTTGCTCTTCCCCTAATAATCCCGCCACAAAATGGCAATTTTGGAAGAAAACACGGAGGGCTTACAATTAAGAAATAACTATAATAATCAGAGTTATAGATTACCTTTATTTCAGAAATGCATGTAGATTCTTTTCTTTTGTCAGCTGCTCAAATTAGCAGTACTAATATTAAAAACGTGTGCCTTCTTTGACAGGTTCCCAGCTGTATTGTGTGGCTATTTTATATTTTTGCATCACATTTTTGGTCCATTTTTCATAAAATTGTGTTTTTTTGGCAAATTAGTGGCAAATCATTAAAGACTGAAGTTAGAAAATATCAACAGACATTTGCGTTTCAGATTTCATACCTTTCAGAAAATTCATACTAATGTAAGACCTACTATTCTATTATCTTTCTAAGTTGATAAGAGCAATATTTAAAAAATGTCCTTATTTTTGGGCCTTTACCCCACTTCTATGTATGGCTGTGTCCATATTTCTTGTTCTGAGGTTGAGAGGTATGGCAAATGTGACAGGGCCATCACAGTCAGCCAGAGATGTTTCAAATTGTGACATATTTGTTGCACCCCACTCCCCCATGTAGTGACTCTTGATGTGTCCAAGGTCCAAGCAAGGCAAGGAGCAATTATGCAGTATAAATGTGCAGAGTACCCCCCATCCAAGGTATACACAAGTGCTACTTTTATTCTGTCCTTGATTTTGCAGAATGTTCTGGTTTCTGTCATATTTTTTTACTGTTGATTTATGCTTATTACTCAGAAAGTGCCTGTTGCTCTGTGTTTAAGGAGCAATGCTTTAATGACCATCAGGTAAGCTTGTCTGAGATTGTAAGATGCAAGTAAGCTTTAATAAGCATACTGTTAAAGAATTGCCAACATTGAAAGCTTTTCTGTTGTTGCCATGCAGAGAATACTTACATAACTAGATAATGTATAAGCCTTGGGTATTGAAATGCATATGACAGTATTTGTAATAAAGGACAGGAATACATTATTTTAAGAAGCTCATTACATTTGTTGGAGACTTGCAGTCATCTTTGCAGGCTTTACCTGTAAACCAAACAGAATGCCAATCTATCATGTGTGGTCCATTACCTGTACAGTAATCCTTTCAGCGATGTATCTTGAGCTTGTTTCTTGTTTGCTTTTCATTTTTAACTTTGATCATGTTTTCCCCATGAAACAAGTAGATAGTTGTTGTCAGGCAGCAGGTCTTTTTTGGATAAGAAACATTTTTACAAGTGGGAGTATCACAGAGATTGCTACTTTCAGCATGCTACTTGGTACTTTAATAAAGCTGAATATAAATTATAATTAGAACTGCAGTGCAAGGAGAAGTGGTTTGAGTTGAGTGCTGCTTGTTTTTCTTATACTTAATTTTGACTGGCATTCCAGTAATATATTTAAAAAGTAATTTACTTTTTCATGCCTCACAACCTTTTTGTTTCCATCTAGATATTAAGTAAGCTGTCATGCAGCCAATTTTTCTTCTACACTTCATTTTGTCTTGATTGGACTCTCATAATGATGGTTTGGCACCCAGGGCAGCGTATTTAATTAAAGTTACAGTTTTTGTGTTTTTGAGCATAGCCCCTCCCCTTTCTAGTTGGCCGTACCCCTTCCCATTGACCCCACCCATTCAGCTGTCTCCTGCAGCCCCCCTTTGATTTGAAGTCACCAGCTGCCACTGCCATTTAAGGGTATTATGAGGCATCTATATTGCTATACAGTGTGAAGTACAGACACAGTGCCATTTCATGGAATCATGAAGTGTCTCTATTGCTATACAGTGTGAATTACAGACACAGTGCATAGCCATGACTGTGTGCATACACAATACATATATACGGTGGATTGTGACCCACATCGCTGAGGTGTATACACACTAAACCATAATGTGGAATGTGTGACACAGGTCACCAAAAGCCATACGGATGACACCCCTGCACATCTGCAAACATTTTTTAGCTGCCTGGCAACCATGTTCACACATGGCAGACTTGTCAATACACTATGTCCCACATGACATTTGCGTACCACACACACAAGGTGCACGGCGAACAGTGATGTCCAACAGCAGCAAGGGAAATGTACTGTATCTGTGCCCTGATGTGGTTGTCTGTGTATGTATGTGGATGCTGTACAGGTGACTACTGTCATGCTGTGACACAGTCATGATGTTCAACACATCTTATGTGGTCGAATGATGTTACGCCTCCACAAGCTGTGCACAGGCCTGTAGGATGTCCAGTGTTCCACATCTGCAATATAACCATTTAACAAAGGCTATAGTTGGACCATGTGTAGCCAATGTACAACAGGGTCTACACACAAACACATCACATCTACTGTGTGTTGCTACATGTCTCTGGCCATCCTCCATGACCATGTGTGAACATGTGTTGGCCAAACGGTTGTGATGGCCATCTATCTCACATGTCTGTGTTGTCCCATATGACATACACCCATAGATGTCATATACTCCACTGTCCACAGGGTTATGCAGACAAAGGGTTGTATGTTTGGTATGTGGGGTATGTTTTATGGGATAGTGAGACAATGTTGCAGCCGGCCCACTACATGTCATGGACATGTCAGATGGCACATCACAATGTGTGCACTCATAGCAGGGGCATAATCCACAATGGTGAATCCTATGGGCTGCCCATACTCTAGCTCACTGTGTAGTACTGTTTGTGTACCCCACATGTGTAGTTCTGATGTGTAGTACATGTTCCTACATTGAACAACACCTCCACCTTTGTATGCACAGCTGTACACACATCTAGCAATGACAGTTTCTGAGGTTTCATGTCAGTGTTTCACTTAGTTTGTAAGTATTGCACAAGGGTAGCCAGTGTGATGGATTGCAGATGCGACCTGTATATTGTGACCGGACCATACATTATGTGTACATGTGTTAACTGGCCACATGGTGAATAGATCTGTGCATTAACATGCCTGATACTTATAACTGTCACACCTGCAACAGCCTGCTGTCTTAGCAGAATGCCAGAGGTACCTATATAGGGGTGACACAGCAGTATGATCATTATCCATGCCTGTATTACAGCTACAGGGTGCAATGTGCATGTTAACACATTCGCCAGTACAATAGGATATACTATGGAATATGCACGTGTGTGCATACACAGAGTAGCATACTATAGTATGTGGCATGTGTGTATACATGCCTTGCATATGATGTTACATTACATATTGTACAGTAACACATGCAACTATATGGGATATAATAGTTATATGTGAAGTAGTGACACCAGGCAACTCCAGGCTAGGTGGTTGAGAGACATCCACTTCCACAGTGTCAGCTAAGGCTTGTGGATGCTGTTCTGATGGTGTCCCCAGGTTGGCCAGTAGCTCCTCGGTAAGTGTGAGTGGGGGCTGGGTTGGTGGCCCACTACCTGTTGCACCTTGTTCCCTGGTGATTGCATTCGCACACTGTTTCGCACATCTGAGCAGGTCCGTGCAGTGTCTGGCACCTTCTGGTATGTGCGGTTATGGCCACCCACATCATTAACCGTCCTGCGAAGTTCCTGCCACAGGTCATCCCACTGCTGTGCATCCTGTGGCACATGGCTAAACAGGACATCATAGTGGTCTTGGAGGTAAGGTATAAGGGCCTTATCCTCCAAGTGGGTATAGGCTGGGAGCCTTGCTCGTGGCATATCTGGAAGACATAATGATGGAGACAGATCACAGTATCTCAGAGATGCACAGAGATACAGCTGCACATACATGTGTATCACATTTATTACATATAAATAGTTGTCTTTGCAAATATTCATGACACTGACACCACTGACATGTTTGTGTCACACACGTGTGACATGCAATGGGGATTGGATATTATCACCATATATGTGTGTTACCTGATTACATTGCTCATACTCCATGTGGATGCTGTCTTGATGTGGGCATGTCTGTTTGCCTGTACTGGTGTTCTTACCTATCAGCACATGCCTGGATGTGTTCACATTAATGCTGTCGACCTTGATGCTGCATATATCTCACATATAAACACATACACTTCCTTAACGGACATGACCTGTGACAATGCAGACATGCACACGGAAGCCTTTACATGCATGTGTTTTGCCATATACATCTACACGGCACTGTACAGCAGTTCAACATCCTGCCCCGTATCGCCTGTGTTGCACATGTGATACACATGGGACAATGTGTGATGCCTGATGGTATTTGCAGGGATGGTTATCAACTATAGCATGTATGGCCAAGATCATCTAGTAGTCTGTATGCCCTGGGCCATATATGAGCCTAGGATGTAAGGTTATCTAGCTGTAGCTGACAGCCATGTTTCCAGTGCCAGGTGAAGCAGTGCCACATATCTGATCCACACGGTTAATGTTACATCTACCATGCGGTCATCACACCATTTCTGACAGAGGTGAAATGTGCAGCTTTGCTGGACAGGGTTGCATAGCATGGCAGGAGTATGTAATGTGTATGGCACAATGATCTGTCCAGCATGTGCCAACCCTTGTACTAGGAAGGTGGATGTCCATGACATATGTATTTCAGATCAGGATATGTACGTGTAGCATGTCCAACATCACAGTGTTGGACATGTCTTCATGCAGGGTAGGCATCATGTTACATAGTGGAGATGAGGATTGTGAAGGTGGGTGTCGGCCATCCAAACATGGCCAATATCCCTTAAAGGTGATATGTGATCCGATATTGGTCACTTGAGTGATGAGTATGGCTGTACAATGATCTCCATCTTCATGGATGGCACCGTCATGACTAAGGTTGCCTCTTATGACTACCTAATAGGCTTAGTGACGTCACTAGCTCAGGGAGGTAAACTACACAGCAGCATCCCTTACACACAGTGTCCATTATGTTGACCGCTGCCTAGGTGGTAGTTCATGGGTACAGGGTTATTAACCTAGCAGTGACAATGCAATATGCAGCTGTCAGATTGTGCACATATGTCACACACCTCACCCACAAAGCCCCTTCTGTATGTTGTCCACAACACTGAGTCAGCTATTGCTCCTAGGTCATAGCCATTCACATACTTACATCGGCAGATGCCTACCATTTGTCTGTGTGGTATGGGCTACAATGAGGGGGAGTACAAAGAATTAACCCTGTTTTACTGACGCTGCCACATGTGATTTGCACATATTACTCAGACACCTTTTGTAGTGTTGGTTCTGTCAACAGTCCACTGGCAGAACACAGTGACATACAAAGAAACATCTAGTATACTGAGTGTAGATGGAACACAGTATGGGTGATGATGTCCTATGACCTGTCACAGGTATGATATGCAGTGTGAAATCATCCGTACTGTCATCTACGTCTATACTGCTAACAACATATACATTGATTAAGGTTCATGGACTTTCAGACCAGACTCAGCAGGGTAGTAGTGCAGTGCCTCCCATTATGAGTGGTGTCTCCACTTTGTGGGTTGTGATAACTGTTGGTGTGCACCATTCAGTGTTTTGACAGACTGACATGAAACTATGTTTTACATGATGTGTATGTGTAGAGCAAACTGTTTTGCCATATGTGTATGATACAAACAGGGATGTGGACAGGTCCCTTGCAGCCTGAGTGCACCTTGTACCATCATAGTTATGGTTACAGGGGCTCTGTAGTGTTCATGGATATGTGATTGTGTACCTGTTGGGGGGCAGTGTGTTTATGTTGTCCAACACCCTCTCTGTATTGCTTATTTATGCTCAGCACTTGTCAGAACATGTAAGCACTTCATGAGCTACTAATTACTATAGCACTCAATCCTCCTCATTACCTGCAGGTAAACACTGCTTGTACTTACATTTCCCACTTGCTTAGAGTAAAACAGCTCTTGTACACACTTTCCATACATATCTAGTGGGAAATAATTAAATATTCAGGCATGTCCAAGTGTCAATTCCCAGTGTTATTGCCTGTCTATACGATGAATATGGGCATCATGAGGCAATATAGCCAAACTGGAGGCTAAGCTCTCTCAACTCAGTAGTGGCATAACCAGTCAGGAGGAGAAGGAAACCACACTCACTACAATTCCAGTCTCACATAGATCTACCACGACAGCAAATCAAACACATAATCACACAAAAACATACTCGGAGGCTCTAAATAAAGATCTGCCTAAGCAGCAGAGACCTCCAAAGGAGACACCCAAGCAACCGCTACCCGAAAACAAAACACGTGCAACACATATCTCACAAAGCCAGTGTTCCGAACAGTCACAGCCCTTAAAGGCTAAACAACACACCTGATACACTTGTAATAGGTGACTCTATCATCAGGCACACTGACGTCCCACTCACCAGGCTGAACAAGGAGAAGGACATGGTGAGCAGCCTGTCGGGCGCTAGGATCCACCACATAACACAAGCACTCAGGTCACTCCAAGGCAAGTACAAATATGACTCAGTCATTGACCATGCTGGTGTGAATGACCTGAGATGTACCTCCCTGGACTACATGAAAAGAGACATAGAGGAGCTCTCTGAGCATGTAGCCCAGGCCGGTATGACCCAGACCTTGAGTAGCATCTTACCCTCACCAAGAATGATGCCACAATATGAAGACAAGATGATCAATTTCAACAATTGGCTTAAGTACTGGTGTCATTCAAAGGGGATCCAATGCCTGTCAGCCTGGGATGATATGCTCGACAAGCCAGGATGCTTTGCTAGGGACGGCTTGCACCTGTCACCACTGGGCTTTGGGATATTGGCAAAGGCTCTTGCTACCCCCATAGTGCCTTTTTTAGGCAAGGCTCAAAAGACAAACCCACCTCCATAGGTATCACAATGGATAAGAAACTAAGAGTAATGCTACTCAATGCCAGAAGTCTAAACCTCAAGATGCACGCACTTGAAACTCTCCTTAGCATGGAGAACATCGATATCTGTGCAGTAACAGAAACCTGGTTCAGGGCTCCCAAAAGCACCCCAGCACTACCAGGTTATACCTCATACCATGCTTTTCGGCCCCAAAACTTGGACAGAACCACAAAAGGAGGGGGAGTATCAATATTCATCAAAGATACCCACACCTCCAGGGTGGTGGCAAAGCACGAAGCATCAGAGACTATCCATGTGCAACTAACAGTGGGTAAAACTGCCTTCCAGTTTATAGCCTGCTACAGACCACCCTCCCAAACCCAGGAACCCCACTCGGCCTTCCTGAGAACACTGGAAAATATGAAGGTCTCTCCATACACCATTATATTGGGCGACTTCAACTACCCAAACATAGACTGGGAGCATTACTCTAGCTCCAACACCCTAGCCCAAAGGTTCCTAGAATTCATAAACTCAAATGCTATGGAACAACTTGTTACCACTCCCACAAGAGGGGAAAACATACTGGACCTGATCATCACCAACATGGGGACTCTATGCTCCAGACCAGAAGTGTATCCCTCACTGGTAAGATCAGACCATAAACTGATCTCACTGGATACTCACATCCCGACCCCACCCCCTGCCCAGAAAACCACAGTGAAAAACTTCTCTAAAGCAAATTTCACACTCCTCAAAACTGAGGTGGAATCCAAAATGACAAAAAATACACTGAACCCACAGACATTGCCAACATCCTAGCTGACAGGTTCAGCGCAAACTCCCCCCCACCAAAAGGGCAAATATCTATCCCAGCAGAGTGCTGCCCCCCTGACATCTCAGATGCTCAGGTAAGAGCCGCCCTCTCCAAAGCAAAAAACACAGCATCAATGGGACCAGACGGTGTCCCAGGCTGTGTCCTACATGAACTCCAAGAAGAGCTAAACCCAAACATAAAACTACTGTTCAATCTCAGCCTTACTACAGGATATGTACCCAAAGAGTGGCGTACAGCAACAGTGGTCCCTCTCCACAAAGGTGGTGCCTCAACGGACCCTGGAAACTATCGCCCCATAAGCCTGACTAGCTTGGTCTGCAAAGCTATGGAAAGGATCATCATGGACCTCATAAATAAAGATATTGGGGACCTACAGACACTGGATCCTACCCAATTCGGCTTTGTTAAGGGCAGATCCTGCCTCTTAAACCTGGTCAACTTCTTTGAAACAGTCACCAAGGCCATTGACGAAGGGAAGGTGGTCCACACAGCCTACCTGGACCTCGCAAAAGCCTTCTATACAATACCCCACTCGGGCATTATAGATAAGCTCACCAGCTTAAATATAAACTCCTATGTCACTAGATGGGTTGCAAACTGGCTCAAGGACAGAACCCACATGGTTAGAATTGCTGGAGCCATGTCAGACTCCAAACCAGTTACAAGTGGCATCCCACAAGGCTCAGTCCTGGGACCTCTCTTGTTCAGTATATATTTCTCGGAGGTACAGGCCAACACAGAAGGACTGTGGCTGACCAAGTTCAGATGACTGCAAACTGGGTGCCATAATCGACTCTCCAGCCGACACAAGCATCCTCCAAAAGGGTCTCATAGAAACAGACAACTGGTGCCAGAGCCATGGCCTCAAGCTAAATGCCAAAAAGTGTATAGTCATCCCTTTGGCAAAAACAAAGTGCCCACAAATTACCATATAGGTGGTAATCCATTAAGTACAGAAGAAATAATTAGGGACCTGGGGACCCAAGTTGATAGCAATCTCTCATTTGACAACCACGTGGCCAAAGTGGTTAGAAAAACATTTTATATAGCCCACCTAATCATGAAGGGATTCACATCTAGATTAGGGGAGGTCATCGTGCCTCTTTACTCATCCCTCATCAGGCCCATAATCGAGTACAATGCCCCTTTTGGGATGTACCTTAACAAACACCTGCAGCAACTGTAAAGACCCCAAAAGTACCTCACCAAGAGGATCAAAGGGCTCAAACAGATGCCATATGCTGCCCGGTTAAAGAAACTCCAGCTCTACTCAGTGGCATACTGCCTGCTCAGAGGCGACCTGTGCCTGACGTATAAAGCCATGTCCAACCCGGAATTAAGGGACATGCTGCACCTCAAAAAATCCAAATCCCATCGAGCTACACTCTCGAGAGACTTGAACCTCAGCACTGAAATAAATAGGACATGCTGGAGGGACAGATTCATAACCCAGAGGCTCCCTTCACTCTGGAATAAAATCCCAGTCCAGGTTAGGCAGAGTCCCTCATTGACTCTCTTCAAGAGGAATCTTGTTGAGTGGATGGGAGATCATAGGTTTACCCTGGGTATCACTTCTGTGTCACTGTTAGACAGAGGCACAGTATACTAACCTCGAAAAAGGGCATATCAAAATTAATTTAAAATGGGTGGTGAAAGACAAACATACTCTGGCTAGGCTTATAAATGCCCTAGGGCAGATAGCCTAGTATGAACCTATGAACCTATATAGAAACTGTCTCGTGTACACAATCAATACTCCCCTCCTAACATACAACACTACAACCTGTAGGAGATGAACATATCTAGCCATGCTGGAGGTAAAGCTCTCTCCAACCCAGACTGAACCTGACAATCATGTGGGGATGTTAAACGCTTGCACCACAACACACTCATCATATAGTCTCACTAGATCTCCACTACCACAGGCCACACATAGTAAGACTACAACATTTGTGGAACATCTCAATACTAATCTGTCTAGGCAACAGAGAACTCCAAAGCAGTAATGCAGGCAGCCCCCATCCCCCAACATAACACCAGTTACTTATAGCCCACAGACTCAGTGTGCCCATCAACCACAGCCAATAGGGCAATATAACGTACCCAACACACTAGTCATAGGTGACTCTAGGTCACACTGATGTCCCAATCAGCAGGCTACACAAGGTGCTAGTTACTGTCAGCTGCCTGTCGGGTAACAGGATCCACAACATAACCTATGCACTCAGGTCACTCCTTAACAGGTACAATATGACTGTGTCATTCTCCATGTTAGTGTGAATGCCCTGAGTGGTACCTTCCTGGACTACATGTAAAGAGACATGGAATAACTCTCCGATCTTGTAGCCCAGGCAGGTATCGCCCTAGCCCTGAGTAGCATTCTGCCATCGTCCAGACTGATAACGCAGTACAAGGACAAAATGATTTACTTCAACAATTGGCTATGCTTCTGGTGTCATTCCAAGGGTATCCAGTATCTGTCTGCTTTGAATGACATGGTTGACAGAACACGATGCTTTGGCACAGATGGCCTGCACCTGTCGGCCCTGGGATTCTGGGTAATGGCTAAGGCTCGTTCTGCTCTTATAGTGCCTGTTTTAGGCATGGTTCAAATAACATATTCACCACCATATTAGGAAATGGCAAGCAAAACCTGAGGGTAATGCTACTCAAGGCTTGACGTCTTCATCTCAAACGCACTCACCTGAGGCACTCCTTGTAATGGACCACTTTGATATCTGTGCAGTGACTGGGACCTGCTTCTAGGTTCCTGAGAGCACCCCTGCACTACCAGGCTATTACTCATACCACACCTTTCAGTCATGCAACCAGGACCGGAACACCCACGGTGGAGGATGTCCATATTTCCCAAGGATATCCACACCTCCAGGCTGGTTGCTTAGCACAATGCATCAGAGGTAATCCAAGTGCAACTAACTCTGGCCATAACTGCTATACAAATTGTAGCTTGCTACAGATCCCACACCATACCCCACAGTTAACGGTCCTCACTTCTTGGTGTACTGGAAAGTAGGGTTCAAACAGACACTACTGATGTGTGACTGACACTACCCCACCATTAACTGGGATAACTACTCATGTACCGACACATTAGGCCAATGTTTTCTGGGATTCATAACCTCCAATCGCCTGGATCAACCTATCCACACCACCACCAGGGCCAACAATATCCTAGACCTGGTCATTACTAACATGTGTAACTGGTGTTTCACACCTGGGGTAATCTCCTCGTTGGTCAGATCCGAACGTTCACTAATGACCCTTGTTATCCACATCCCGGCACCACACCCTTTACAGAAAACACAGTACAATATTTCTACAAAGCCAACTTCAGGCTTCTTATGACAGCAGTAGTAGACGTCATGACACCTGTGCAGATGGACAATACAGTTACAACCGCTGAATCATACACAACTGCACTTAATTAGCACTTACACGACTGCATGGATCATGCTATCCCAAACAGAATCATGATGGTACCCACCAGAAAATGGACACCAATCTGGTGGTCCACTGCCATGGACATAATGTACAACAGAAGGAGGAGACTGTTGCAAAGTAGAGTACAATCCCATGAGTGGAGGAGCTCCCTGGTCAGCCTCAGTAAGAATCTGAGATCCCTTATCACATCCTCCAAAGCTAGCTACGTAAACATAATCGCAACTAATTCCAAGGACTACCACAAAGCTTTCTAGAGGTATGTCACTACTCTCGATGGCGATACCCACATCTGCTCTGACATACAGCAGTAAGGCACAAACATTACAGAACCGACTGATATTGGCAACATCCTGGCAGATAGGTTCAGTGCTAACTTTACACCCCACTCACACCCTAATGGGCCCATATCTATACAGGAATGATGCAGAGTCCCTGCGATCAAAACTACGCAGTTCAAAGCTGCACTGTCTAAAGCCAGGAACACAGCATCCATGTGACCGTACAACATCCCAGGCTGCGATTTCCACAAACTTCAGAACTAAATGGCTCCCCACTTGGGCACCATATTCACTAATAGCCTTGCATCAGACATTGTGGCCCCTGAATGGCACACAGCAACAGTTATCACACTCCACAAAGGTGGCGCCACAATGGACCAGGGGAACTATTGCCCTATACACCTGACTAGACTGTTTTGCAAGGCTATGGAGCACATCATCATGGATCTCATTCACAGAGACATTGGTGGCCTCCAAACCTTTGATCCCACCCAATTTGGATTTGTTAGGGCAAGACCATGCCTCCTAAACCTGGTGGAGTCCTTTGAGACAGTTACCAAGGCAGTATATGAGGGTAAGAAGGTCCACACAGCCTACCCTGACCTCTCAAAGGCTTTCAACACCATTCTGCATTCTGGTATTGTCAACATACACATCCACCTGCACATTAACCCTTATGTCACGAGATGTTATGTAAAGTGGCTCATAGACAGAACCCGCACAGTGAGGGTAGCATACCCTAGTTCCTACTATAAATCAGTTACAATTGGCGTCCCCCAGTCCTCGGTCATAGGTCTCCTCATGTTCGGTATATGCTTCTCTGAGGTACAGGCTAGCATAGGAGGACTTACCCTGAATAGGTTTGCAGACGATTGCAAACTAGGGGCCATGATTGATTCCCCAGCTGATACAGACACCCTCCATAAGGGTGTCACTGGGACGGATACCTGGTGTCAATAACATGGCCTAAAGCTGCATGCCACAAGGTGCATAGACATCCCCTTTGGATTACACCAATCACCCATGGACTATCACATAGGTGGTAGTCCCCTACATACATAAGATGTAATAAGAGATCTTAGAACCCAAGTAGATAGCATTCACTCCTTTGATAACCATATTGCCAAGGTGGTGTGGATATCCTTCTACGTGGCCCCCCAATCTCTAATGGGTTTGTAGCCATAACAAAGGCAGCCATTGTGCCTGTCTACTCATGACTTTTGAAACACATTAAAGGGTACAACACCACATTTGGGATGTACCTTACGAGACAACAGCAACGGCTTTAAATACCACAACATTACCACACCAAGAGGAATACTGACCTCCGAAGGATGACGTATGCAGCCCAACTACAGAAACCACAACTGTACTCGTTTGCATACCGCATACTCAGAGGTGATCTCTGCTGAACATACAAGGCCCATGTCCAAAACAGTATTGATGGATATGCTCCACATAAGCAAAATCCCCTGAGAGCCACATGCTCTGGGATATGTATCTAAATGCAACATTGACAAGGACGTGCTGGATAGATACATTCCTGACCCAGACCCTCCCCATGCTTTGGAACATGATTCCTATGTACATCAGGCAGGGACCCTCACTAGCACTCTTCAAGAGATACTTCGATGGGTGGATGGGAGACAGACATGTACACCAGGGATCACTGCAGTGGCTCTGCTGTACAGAGCCACTGGAAACGAATGGCTCTGCTGTTCACAGGCACAGGACACTAACTTTGGGAGGTGCCGCAAGTGAAAACACTGCAGTTAGGCTTACGAATGGCCTTGGCCAGACAGCATAAGTACCTAACTATGAACATATGAAGCTATTACATGTCCTTTGTGCATGGATAATTGACTAGCTCTTCCATTTCAATTAGCTATCATGCTGATACACTGTCTTGTGACTACAAGTCATATGTATCCTGTTATTGTGTATTGTACATGCCAATAGACATACCTGATGTTTGCATAACATAATAGCAATGCTATGTAAAATGTTAGACATATCTACCTACAGTACTGTACATTTCATATTTTTGCCACAATATCCCACAATGAAAATCATAATTGCGCAGCAGGACCACCTCAGATATGTTATTCTCAGTTATACACCCATACATATGCCTACTGTTACAGTATATCAACATATACTATCCCCTATTATGGCACGTACTTGTTGGACCAACCCTGCCACTGACAGTGGCTGGAGTGGAATTGTTGTGTTTAAAGTCCTTATATAGCATCCTTTGTGGTGTATGAGGTGTTTACTTTGTGGCCCACAGCAGTACACACAATTTCTACGACCATTACTATGCTCAACAACACATCACTACATAATACCTTTTCCCACTATATGCATTGCGTACACTTTAATTAATACAGAACAGGTACTACATACACTAACATACTGAGTGTTCTACATACCTTATTAGTATCCCGAGTTGAGGGTAATATAAGTCCTATTCGTTTTCTGTTGTAACCTTTTTCTGGTATGTACATACAGTTTGAATGTGTGACAAGCCATCCTTTTATACTTAGATATCAGTAACATGTGGTATCCTGCCACCAATTAGTGTTCCAGAGTAGATGATTACATGCACATCAGCTGTGCAGCTACTCCATTATCCAATGACATGGTAACAGTGGGGTATAATTGAATACTCCACTTGGGCATTGTCCCTTTGCACTACCTTTGAGGAAGACGGCCTGGATGTGTTGTTTGTGATGAGTTGCAACAGCTATCTAGAGACACACAGAGATATATTAACTTCATGGCCCCCTTGGATTGTGTGTAATGGCTAGAGGATGGAGTTCTACATGTGAGTCTAGCTGTTATATCAGCCGTCTGATACGGGATTATTGCAACCAAACCCTGTAACATCGGCGTCTGTTCCATTGTACAACAGCAACAATTTCACATAGGGCCATTATAGTGTGTCTCTGACAAGGTATGTTAAGGCTTCTGCAGATAGAGTGAGTGGATGTTTGTGATGTTATTACAGTCTGTATTGCAATTGTTTCGGGTGTGGAGGAGATGTAGGTGGGTGTACATAGCAGATGCAGGTGTGTAGGAACTGCATTTATACATATTTGATATGTGTGTGAGGGTTTCTTCCCCATTTGAAGACCTATCCTTTAGTAGACTAATACTGTGGTAATTGCAGGCTTATTCATTAAGCCATTGTTAACTGGTTCCTGTATAGCATGCAAGTGATGTTAGTCCTTCAATCCTTTCAGAAATCCATCGGTATGTAATGAAATGTTGCTACATGAAAGCTGTCTCATGTATTTCTGTCACAGATATTTGTACTCATTGGAATTGTGTTGGTGACTGAACCTCTATGGCTTGGGTTGCCACCTTTTCAAATGGCTATAGTGGGACATTTGCAGGACACACATCGGATTTTAGAGGCCGACACATACCCACAGTCAGTACAAAGTATAGAACTTTACATATTTGCCTATATAAAAGTTATATTCTTGTAGCAGTTTACTTGCTTATCCTGTTTCTTGTTGCATGTAGGTATTTTAGATAGAGATAACTATTTTATGCAACAATTACATTAAATATGGAACATGCCAAATGTCTTGAGATTGTAGGACATTAGTATTTGTACTCATTTTGGTCAGAGCACTACCGCACATAGTAGGACTGCCCCTCACAAGGTGGGACAGGTGGGAACCCTACCTTTGGCTCATGTCCATAGCACATATTTGTAATAGTGTATAGACATATATACTCTCTATATCTTTTGTTGATAATGTTCGGTCGTGGCGGAATGTGTGATTGTTATGGTCCATGTTTTGCACATATTTGAAGACTTCAACCACTGTATACAGCATACCCATGGATTCAGGAATGCACACACTTCCAACCACATTACCGTTCCCAGACTCCCTAACCCCACAATACCGAAAATTCATACTCGTGACAGTGAAACTCCCGGAACTAACACAAACACAGAACACACACACGCACACACAGACACACTGCTACGCATCACATCCAAAAAAACATCCTACACTATGTATGGCCAGGTGGCCATGCCCCCATACACCCCCCATGTGGGTGGCTGCGCCCCCCACACCATACCTACTTTAATAATCTACCTCCAAGATAGCACAAACAGACACATGAAGCAAACCCACACACACACACTACACGCTCCCAGAAACACACACCACACTCAGAACATACACTTACACACACTACAGCAATCAAAAACACACTTACACACAGTACCTACCTGAACCGCAGCACCAGAGCACTAACTAAATGTCATTTAACATTGTGATTATGGTACTCGCGGTTCTGGTGTTCCGGTACTGTGGTCTTTCGGTCTTTAAGCCTCATGATTACATGTGTCAGTATGTAAAGCATTCGGTATTTGGTAGTATCCTATTTATATGTACCTCCATGGTTGTGTAGATGTTGTCAACCTATCTATATATTTACATATATATGTATATCCATATATATATCAAGATATATCTCTCTTATCACCCTTTCTCTCTTTATAGTTTATATATATATATATATATATATATATATATATAGAGAGAGAGAGATAGATGGATAGATATAGAGAGATAGAGAGAGAGAGATTACACCTTTCGTTGGGTACATGGCGGTATATACTATTTCCTAAACTCTGCCCTTTTGTGTTTTAACCTATCACAATACAAACCTGGCGTTGGTACATCTCAGGTAGCTTAGTGGTAGGTTATTGTGAAGATTGTGTACATGGTTGCATGTTCTACTCCTGGCAGTGGTCGTTTTACCTCTCAGAGCAGGCACTATTAGTACAAGGGTAAATAACGCACATTTCAGTGGTTCTGGGCAGATTTGCCCATGATCTGCTCGATATTCAGCAAAGGTTAGACCTGTGTTGCGCATATCCATGTAGTCATGTTTAAACGATACATACTGGCACTTACTGGTGCAAAAACCTGCTAACATGTGCTTAAAAGTGCTCTAATGACCTGCATCCAACATCCATTATTCGGGACATCAGAATTACGTAACAGCCCTTGCAGGTCATCGAACCGAGACCATGCACAAGATAGTCAGTGGCTTTACCACTGAGGCATCTGGGATATGTACAAGTGTTATGGTGTTTAATATGTAGAGTCTACTACGGCTGTTCCTCAATACTGCAAACAAATGTGTAACTCAGTTGTTGTACATATGGATGATACCTATTAATGGTATGTCCAAGTGATGCTTAATGGATGTGCTCCAGCTATGGGAATCCATGTCACAGTGAGCCACACACTATAATGTGCTACACCTTGCCACAACCATAACTGGAGAATGCTAAGGTGACAGATACCTGTCATGGGTACTCCCCATGCTTTGGAACTACATTCCTGATTACATTATATGGAGCCCCTCATTAACACACCAGGAATCCTTGCAGAGTGTGTGGGAAACAGTGGTTACACCCCAAGGATCCCGCAATTGGCTCTGCGCCGCAGAGGGACAGTTAGTTAATCAATGGGGTGGCGACAGCAGACACATTTTGGCTAGGCTTATGAATGGCCTCTGACAGTTAGGCATGTACCTACCGATGTACCTAGGAACCTATACATACAGTATCAACACATGCTGTTAGCTTAATTTACTGTTCAGATATTGACTTACCTTATGCCAATAGCAGTTGTGTGTGCAATAGTTGAGGGCAGCCTATGTAGGATGCACACAGTAGACCACCTATACATGACAATTTACAGGTGGTCACGTGTGTGTGTGCCATCCCTTTTACTGTGTGTGCAGGTGGAGAAGTGTGTCAGTCCATAGGGACCTACACTGTCAGTGTATGTGCTATACGTTCCCTCTTTGCCAAGGCATGGGCATACTGGGCAAGCCTCCATCTGCCTACTGGGGCTGGCACAGGATGTTTGTGGGCTGAATCCCTCTGTGCCTGTGGTGCCCTTGGCAATTGCGGTGGGCTGTGAGGGCCTTCACCATTATGTCCCTGCTGCAGCTGTTTCTGCAGGATCATATTATGTAGTATGGCACATACTATGAAGATGTGGGCACACGTGCCTGGAGAGTACTGCAAGGCTCCACCAGATATGTCCAAGCAATGGAACCGTGATTTCAGCATCCCAAACACATCCTCTATGATGATTCTGGTTTGTGCGTGTGCCTCATTATGGCATTCTTGCATGAGTGTGCATGCATTTTTGATGGGAGTCATCATCCACGGCTCCAGTGCATAGCCAGCATCCCCCACAAGGTGGCCATATGGGATGTCCCCCCTGACAAATACCTGGTACAGCTGTGAGGCATGCCAGATGTGGGAGTTGTGGTAGCTTCCAGGGCTGCCAGCACACACATCCATGATAATGTCCTGGACATTGCACATGACCTGGCAGTTGATGGAGTGGTATCCCTTGTGGTTTATGTAGCGCCTACCATGCTCATTGGGTGGTGACGTGATATATATGTGCGTGCAGTCTATTGCACCCAGTACCTCCAGGTAGTCTGCCACATGGTGGAAGAGGCGCATATTGCTGACCAACTCCTCCTGAGTTTGGGGGAAGTATATATGGTCATTGGCATGTGGTAACATGGCATCTAGGAACTGGTGGAGTACCCTGGATGCTGATGCCTGTGAGATCCCCATGATATCTCCAGTTGGCCTTTAAAAGGTACCTGTGGCTAGTATTCTCAAGTTTACACATACCTTCGTGTCCACTGGGATGGGTTTCCCCTCTGTTGTTTCTGGCTTTGAGGCGTGGCTGGAACAGCTCATCAATTTGCTGTATGATGTCCCTGTCCACCCTGTAATGCTCTACTATCTCCAGATCATCTAGCCCCTGGTAGGTTACCCTTGGTCTGAACACTCTTCTCTCCTCCAGTGCCTGAGGTGGTTGTCAGCATCATCCTCCACACCACCTTCAGTCTCCAACACATGCTGATGAATCACAGCTATGGCAGCTCCCAACATGTACATTGTAAAAGTTCCCCATCTGTTTACACCTATGGTGCATTGTTTGGAAATACATGAGTGTGTATGAGGTGCCTTCGCACTTTATACAATTGTGCTTTGGAAGCTGATGATGTCATAGGGTGTGTATGTACAATCCGAGCTGCAGGGTATCTTACTTATGTGTTTTACTGCAGGTACTGTTATTGTGGTGCCTTTGGTGTTGAATTACACTTGGCTGCTGTGGATCACCTCTTGCCCTTGCCTTCACTTTTCAAACCGATTAGCCTCCCATTGTCAGGCATGCATCCAGCAGCCTGCTTTCTTGTTTTGTACTTTCCCAACCGAGGATTGTGTTGTGAAATGTGTTCTATAGCCGATCTACTGCAGGTTTGCTTTGCTCTGCTGTGACAGTTCTCTTTTCTTTCTATCCGGCACCTCCCCTTTCCTGTTCTGCAGGTTACTGCTAGCAGCTTTGTTAGCTACCGTCAATGGCCTACTGTGAGTTAATAGGTGTTAATTACTCAGTTATACTCCATTTACCCTACTGCAGCATTTCCTTATTGTCTTCCAGTAACCTTCCTGTTTCTGCTGTGGTGCGCACCGCGCGCAGCCGTTTACCGGGTTTTGAGCATGTTGTCATTCATGTACACATGCACTTTCGGTCACCTTGTGTGCTCTCAGCTAAGCAAAGCTATGGCTACATCCACACCCCTATCCTGCGACTTTGCTTAGCAACGGGCAACCTGGATTAGCAATGCTCCAATGTGCTTACAGCTACAGTGGCACACCTCTCTGCTGATGTCATGTATACCTCCAGGCCACTCCTCGGTGTTATACTGCTACGCCATGTGGTACAGCCTTATGCTGGCAAGGTGTTTGCGATTCAGTATTACTTGACTCATTTGCATGGCATTGACTACTAATTCACAGTTACCGTGCTGAACACTGTCACAGACCCTTAGCAACCCTTGCACCTTGGTTGTGGTGTAGCATGTATACCATTGACTATTATGGTGAAATCATGATTTGTGTTACATTGCAGTTTTATGACATCTATATATATTTTCCTTGTGTTCCCATTTGCACACACATGCCCTGTGGTTGTACTTTGCGTTAATGTGGCCATGACATTAAATGTTATTTTTTATGTGTTGTGCGTGTTTTTTTATGCCATTGGCTGTATATTTAGCTATTGGCATATGTTAACTTTGTAATACGTAAGTTTGGTCCGCTTTCATGGCTCCGATGTTCTGTTTGAAAAAATGTAAACCATTTTTTTTGGTTTACATTTCTGTATGCTTACGCTATGCCTGCACCACTTCATGAATCACTATGTGCCTTCATTTGCATGCTGCAGTTTTGCGCAGCTCTGGCGTACGCTGGTAGTGCACGTGGAATCAGATCATACCTGAATCGCTCGGCGGCCATATTTGGCATTAGACCGCCTACACTACACCTGCGCCTGGCGCAAGCTTCATGAATCCCAGGGAATGTCTTCTCCTTCAGTGTTTTCAGGCAGACCAAAGATCCTTACGCTGTTTCTCTTTTCCCTGTTTTCTAAGTCATCTATTTTGTTAAGCAGCCATGTAGTCTGTGTAAGCAGAAATTCTTTTTGGAATTCTTCCTCTTTGAGTGCCCCTTCAATGTCATTTAGAGAAATCTCTATATTTGTTATTTTTGTATGGTGTTGCTGTAATAGTTCCTTAAGAGTATGTCTGTTTTTGAGAATTTAATTTGAGGTTTTCTAAATCATTTTTAAAGCCACCCATCTTCAAAGATAGTTCCTGTAAGCTAGATGTCATCAATTGCAGTTCTTTTTTCAAAGCAGCATCTGGATGAGAATTCCTTGAGTTGTACATATTCAGTGACTCAACATGTTTCCAAGTTACTTGACAGGAATTTTTTTGTATATCTCCCCCAAAATTGATATTTATGTATTTATTAGTTTATCTATAGATTTCTGATGTTTTAAACTTGAAAATAATAAAATGTTCCTATATTATTATACTAGTTTATAGAGCTCTCAAAATTCACTGCTCTCAGTTAGCCATCTAGGCTCTGCCCCTCCCCTCTGGGCTTACTTCTTGTAGGTAAAGCAGCCTTTATGCAGCCACTGACATGGCTGTACAGAGTTTCTGACAGCAATTTAGCAAAGGCTGGTGTGCTCTCAGGGTGTAGAGGGCCTTAGAATTTTGACAAACCATCACTTAATAGCAAGTATTTTGCCATGGAATAGTTTCTTACTGTTACTGTTTCAGTTTATTTATTTATTTAAAATTTATTTACCAGGAAAGTCTGACTGAGACAGAGTCCATTTTAATCTGAGGGCCAGAGAGAAACACTCTAGACGCATATCTTTGGAATGTGGGAGGAAACCGGAGCACCCGGAGGAAACCCATGTGAATGTAGGGAGGACATGCAGACACCACACAGAAGGCAATCCAGCTGAGAAACAAACCAGATAACCTCTTGATGTGAGGTGAAAATGCTAATTGCTGCAGCATTGCACCACCCAGTTGGATTACAGAGTTGATTCTGATTTCAAAGGAGACAGCTTTATGATCAGACCATACCAGGGAGGATGAGACATGTGGGAAAGGGGGGGTGCAGCATTCTCCCATATTTGTGAATATGAGGTCCAATATGTTGAATTCTGTAGTGGGTGTATTCATTATTTGGTCATGGTTGTATTTACAAGGTCCAGGAAACTATGTGCCTGCTGATTTGAGGCAGTGTAAGATTCCCAAGCTATAAATGGGTAATTAAAGTTGCTCATGAGTAGGGTGTTAGGTTGGATGATAAGTGTCTCCAGTAGGTCCAAGTATACATTGCAAACTTCTAGGGACATGGTGGATGACCTATAGATGGCTAGGGTATGGTACAGGATTCTGTCTGTGGTGATCTGCAAGTGTGTGAACTCCAGCACATCATCCTGTTTGACCATCTTGGAGGTATGCTTTTTGCTGATGTATATTGAGACACTTCCACCTTTAGCCCTTGTCTGTGCAGCTACTGGTCTAAAAGTGGGGGAAAGCATTGAAACTTTGCACTGCCAGGGTACACTATGCCACTTTATGCAGTGTCCTGGCAACTGCATAGACATCTAGATTCTCAAGTGCAAGGAGGGCTTGAAGGGAGTGAAGTTTTTTTTATTTAGTATTCCTAGCATTGAGTAGTAATATCTTGATGTTCAGTTGAGCTGATTTTGCTATATCAGTAGGTTTGTCAGTTTGGCATTGCCTAAAAAAGGCACTATGGAGGTGATCAAAGCTTTAGCCAGTATTCAAAAGCCTAGAAGGAAAAGGTGCAGATCCTCCTTGGCAAAAGAATGTGGCCTGTTGACCATGTCCTCCCAAGCTGACAAATATTGGATCCCCTTTGAATGACACCAGAAAGACAGCCAGTTGTTGAAATCAGTCATTTGTTGCTCATATTGTGGCATCATCCTCAGTGATGGTAATATGCTGCTCTGTGCCAGGCTTATAACAGCCCGAGATGCATAATCTGAAAGCTCCATAAAGTCTGTCTTCATATAGTCCAGGGAGGTACATCTCAGGTCATTTACACTTACATGGACTATGATGGAATCATACTGGTACTCATGGCATAATGACTTTACTGCATGCGTGATTTGGCAAATCCTGGTTCCAAATAAGCAAGTAATAGTTATTGTCTTCTTGCTTAGCCTGGTTAGAGGAGCATCAATATATCTCACAATGGAGTCTTCTGTGATGAGAGTCCTGGGTAGTGTGTTTGCTTGCCTCAGGGGCTTAGTGTTTGGGGCTCCACTGAGAGTGACAGTATATGGAGTATTAGTTGATGTTTTTTCTGAGTGCCTTTGGGCTTGATGACACATAACTTTGGAAGTGGGTGGTCTAGGTGATCTTTGTTTAGGAAGATTGCTTTTAAGTAGCTCAGCATATAATAGTCTCTGTGTCAGCTGTGTACTACATGAGGTGGATAGTGTGTGTGTGTGTGTGTGTGTGTGTGTGTGTGTGTGTGTGTGTGTGTGTATGTGTGTGTGTGTGTGTGTGTGTGTGTGTGTGTGTGTGTGTGTGTGTGTGTGTGTGTGTGTGTGTGTGGTTTCAACAGCCATTTCCAAGGCAACTGAGAGACAGAATTTCTGCAGCCTTGAGTTTGCCCCAGGGTTTCCTCACAGTGGACTGTTCCCGATACTTTTCTTACAGGAGAAAGCCATGAACATCCTTGCTATGTGCCCAAACCAACTTTTTATAATAAATGTCTACTACATGTTCAAATCCCTAAGAAACTAAGCTACAGCATTTGAGTTTTTACAACAAGAAAACTATTTCTGTTGCAGTAACTATTCACAAAAAATTAAATAAAACACTTATGTCACCTTAGAGTTTAATAGTGCAAACAAAATTTGTTTAGATATAGCATCATTGGAGGGGATCAGTGGGAAATTTGAAGCAAGTTAGCAATAACCATAACTGTGAAAAATGTGTGTGCTAACAACAATGTCACTTTTATCAAGATGTGTAGAGATCAGGCAAGAGAAAGTTTTTAAGCAGCTTAACTTGGATTATAAATTTAGTAATCTGACCAGCATTGAAGTCAGAATAGCCACGGGGATCAATATACTAATTCTAATGTTAGAGTATAGTCTATCAGTCATGGCATTAAACTACCCACATAAAAATGCTGTTTGCTAAAAAAACATTTGTTAAAATACAAAGGCTTATAACACATTATGAACTCCAGAAGCATCAATGTGCTTTACTTTAAAAGGAATCTGTAACATATTCACTGTGAGAGACACTTTACTATAGTTATGTCTGGCATTCAAACTAGCATCAGGAGTATTGCTTTCGATTTGTTCAGAAATTGGACATCTTAACTCATTACTAACATCTGAGAACTGAAAACTTAGAGTCCATCAGCCTGAAAATAATGATCTTTGAGAGAGGGCATTTATAAAGTCTGCTCCTCCCACAATGCAATCCTTTTCAGAGTATGTTAGGATGAACAGAAATATGTATCATTTACGGCCAAACAACTATAGCACTAAGTTAGTTTTTAAATATCAACATTACAAATAAACAAATAAATAAATAAATTCCAAACATAGGTATGCTCACAGGTTCAGAGGTTTAGACTAGTCTAATAAACACTGGGGCTTTTTTAAGCTTAGGCATGCATCCCACATATTTGACAAGTTCTGGTACCTTTTATATGTTTAAACAAGGGCTTGTGAGATGAACCATTTACAGGCTCCTCTGTCCATTAGAGACATAGGTGCCAAACCAGGGATGGATTTCCGGTTTCCCATCCAATTGTCCTAGCTGCACTTGAATTGGGTTATGGAGGAACTCTGTTTCACATGGATGGAGAACCTGTTCCACAGATGGGGTAGTCTCTGGGATACATACCTGTCTCTTCAGCAGGTCATATTTATATAACAGGCAAGGTTTATGTATTTAGAACGAGTAATTCTGGTGCTGTTTGCTTTGTGGATATGCAGGAGGTACATCAGAGTGGGGTCTGACAATGCCTTGTATTTCAGGCATAGATCTCCTCTCAACAACCTGTAGGAGACAGAATACAGGGATAGGGCCTTGAGGTGGTCTGCAACATGTTACTTACACCCTGTATTCTTTTAGTGAGGAACCCCTGTGGATGTTCCAGTGGTTGTCTGCATAGGATATGTTACTTAGACTAATTTTATTATTCTAGGGAAGATGCAGCCTCTTAACTATGATTATCCTGTCATATATTACAATTTTTGTTGCACTGGTTTAAAATTTCTTAAGATTCTATTTTACCATTCTTGAAATTGTTTAATTAAAGGGCTTTTTTGTCACGATTACCTGCAGTTATGGCATGTTGGCTGCATGTAATATTGTCTGAGTGCATACTTAATATAATTCTGTCTATATCTTTTAAATGTGTCACTTTGTCCATGTCTTGCCTGAAAAGGGTTCTTGTATCAGTTCAATTATCTCATAAACAAATAATAAAAAAACAAACAAATACAGTTCAGGGATGTACAAAACAGTAAATGTTCTACAAGTAGAGCAAGTGCAGTCCAGAAACTTGCCTTCATCTGAAGTAATATATGAAACTCTTCTAAAGGAATTTCTTGAGCAATGAATCACATTTCCTGCAGATATATCTTCAGCAACATTTAGGTACACATAGCTACCCTCCCAAAAAAAAGAAAGTTTTATAAAACTCCTGAGTATCCACTGAGGTCATAGGATTTGTTAATTAATCTTATGCAAAAAAAATATTATATAGAAATCCTCATCAAAGTAAAAACTGCCTCCAAAGGTAAGAATTCTGGAATTCTGATTTTCATTGACTTTAACTCTAGGATATATTTGAGTCCATTGAAAGGTAAGCACTCTGCTTTTATTAGCAACTAGATATGTTGAAATATACATATTGAAATCAATTATTTGAGTAATTTGTTTAATGTCAATACGCCTATATATATGTATACATATATATATATATATATATATATATATATATATATATATATATATATATATATATATATATATATATATATATATATATATATATATATATATATATATATATATATATATATATATATATATACACACACACACACACACACACACACACACACACACACACACACACACACACACACACACGTGTGATATGATGCTTTTCTATAAATTTTCTAATTAGGCTATGCTAATTGTTTTTTTAGTTACCATATTTAGTTGTATGGCCATCTTTGTGTAAGGACAAATGGCATTACAATGACTATTTTCCATGTACAGGAATATATCCAGTTGGGAGATTTGGGTTTAAAATGCTCAGACAGGAAATATTTGATGGCAACAATTAGACATACAGTAATATTATTGTGGCCAGTGGGAATGATTTGTTTAGCTTTGGGAAGGGGTGTTATGGCTTGATCCATGCTAATCCTCAAAGAGTGTAAGGACTCAAGAATTTGTGGAAATTCTATGATTGTAACCACTGTCAAATTAGTAATTCAGGGAGGACAGACTCCACACAGAAGGCACCCCAGCCAAGAATCGAACAGAAGAACGTCACTGTGTGGCAACAACACTAACTGCTGCACCGTTGCACTGCTCTCAATTTGTATTGGCATTAACTTTCTAAATGGTGATTTTTTAGTGCTTTACTGTTTTGCTTCACAGAATTCTTTAGGGATTTGTTTTATGCATTTATTAATTATTTCTCCTTATTCTAAACTCTGTTTTATGTGGCATACTACCATGGCTGCATATTTTTATATTCCACATTATATTTTACCCTATCAGGAATTGATTGGTCTATCCATTTTAGGAAAAGTAGGTAAAACCCTAAAATATAGGTGGATGATGAGTCTGCATGGGAGGACATAGGGAATGCAATGAAATTGTAAAAGCTCACTATGGAGTTTTAAGAGGATTGCTTTTTTTAAAGCCCTTAAATTCTGTCATTAAGGAGGTATTAATAGTTTTAACATAAAAATTGCTTTCTTATCAGATTTGATTGATAAATTAGGTAAAAGCTATAGATTGCAGAAGGAGCTATGCTTGCAAGAACAAAATCCAGAACACTGAGAGATTATGCATTCATTAGGTCAAGGAACCAGTGGTCATTTTTAAAATTCTTGTTATGCTGATAACTGGTTGTGCATATCTTCCAATTATTATCTTGATAACTGATATCCACCATAATCAGGGTAGTTTATATAGATCTTCTAATGGGTCATAGGGAATCTATCCAGAAGTATTAGGTTCACTGACAAATATCCTCCCCTGCAGCTACCCTGGCTCTGAACATTTGATAGTTGCTGAATCCTGGTATAGAGGGAGTACTAAATTTTCACTGAAACCACATCTCTGTTATTGCATGAATAAGTATATGTTCAAGTTGCAGGAGGGCCTTGAGATCAGGTAGCTCACTCAAGTAACTTTTTTTAAAAATATGGACTGCATCCAGTGTGATGGAATAACTCAGTTCAGGACCAGAGTCTTGGCTGCATTTGGCAAATTTTTACTGAGAGCCACCATACCTGTTTGTATGCACCTCAGGGTTCAGGATCTCATATCATTCCCTCCCACGAGGACCCCCCCAGTGGGTTTTAATCATACTTATCCTATCTAAGAATTTGTAAACCCAACATAATATCATAGATCCTGGAACCAGAAAGACAATGAACAGTTACCTTTTTTTATCCTGCCTGGAGTAACTAGAATCTGTGTGCCTAACAATGGAGTCTCCATTTACTCACTATTTCCATCTGTGTGCACAGACATAGTGGAAGTAGGTGGTTGAGGGTCTGCAACTTTGTAACAGCCTTTTCTAAATGGATTTACATTAGGTGTGCTGGATGAGATTGTGTTAAGTGTGAGAACTGTTTGTCCTGATTCTAACAGGCTTATAGAGTGATTTTTTTCAACAACCACAGCATATGGAAGTATGATGATGCATGTAGACTCAATGAACCTTGGCAATCATTAGGTAAGTGAATAGCCCTGGATTACAAAGATACATGCATCTCTCATAAATGTTATCATGTTGATCTAGAAGTAACTTTTAGTCAGTCGATACAATACCTGCTAGTACTAAAAAGTAAAAAGTTAGCTACAAAAGGGGGAATGTCAGCATCAAATTGGCCAAAGAGTTTGATCAGTAAAGGTTGCAAAAGGTCAGCATTTTAATATTAAATGCTTTTGGCAGCTCAGAGACCTATAAAATTAACTTCCTTTTAGTAACGTAAGTATCATTGCTATCCTTTTAAATTAATGCAAAGTGAATAGAAATAGACATGTCTCTGGCAGCTTACAGACTATCAAATCAGTTTTATACTAACATTTTAAGTATTTGTTGCCATCCTTTTCAAACAATGTAAAGTGAACAGAGATGAGTTAACTAATTATTTTCATTGTAGGAGTATGATCATGTGATTTAAGATCTTTGTATAAAAAGAGAGAGGTGTATTTGTATTTATTGATGAAGTTTTAATTTAATAAAAAACAAAAGTGCTAAATCAATTTTCAGCTCAAGTTTCTTTGTTTTCTGGCTTAACGTGTACAGAACGTCAGGGTATTAACATTTTTTCTTCTGTTCTGAAGTGCCCTTTATTTTTGGTTTAAAGATACTTGCATCTCTCACAAATTTATCATGTTGATCTAGAAGCAGCTTTTAGTCAGTTGATACAATGCCTGACTAAGGAAGGAGAAAAGGACCTGTACCGATTGGCTAGACAGAGGGGTCGCCACAGCAGATCAACTGCTTCCATTTCCTCCTTTCCTCTGCATCTTGCTCTGTCACACCAACCACCTGCATATCCTCTCTCACCACATCCATAAATCTTATCTTATCTTAGGCCTTCCTCTTTTCCTGTTACCTGGCAGCTTCATCCTTAGCATCTTTTTACCAATATACTCTGCATCCCTCCTCAGCACATGTCCAAACCAATGTAATCTTGCCTCTCTGGCTTTGTCTCCAAACCTTCCAACCTGGGCTGACCCTCTAATATACTTATTCCTAATCCTGTCCATCCTCGTCACACCCAGTGCAAATCTTGACATCTTCAACTCTGCCACGTCAAGCTCTGACTCCTGCCTTTTTGTCAATGCCACTGTCTCCAACCCATATAACATAGCTGGTCTCACTACCCTCTTGTAGACCTTCCCTTTCACTCTTACTGGTACTCGTTTGTCACAAATTACTCCTGACACTCTTCTCCACCCACTCCATCCTGCCTGTACTCTCTTCTTCACCTCTCTTCCACACTCACCATTACTCTGAACTGTTTATCCCAAGTACTTAAACTCATCCACCTTCACCACCTCTACTCCCTACATCCTCACAATTCCTCTATCTTCTCTCTCATTCACACACATATATTCTGTCTTAGTCCTGCTAACCTTCATTCCTCTTCTCTCTAGAGCATATCTCCACCTCTCCAGGGTCTCCTCCACCTGTTCACTACTCTCACTACAGATCACAATGTCATCTGCAAACATCATAGTCCACGGGGACTCCTGTCTGATCTCATCTGTCAACCTGTCCATCATCATTGCAAATAAGAAAGGGCTCAGAGCTGATCCTTGATGTAATCCCACCTCCACCTTAAACGCATCCATCACTCCCACCGCAGACCTCACCGCTGTCACACTACCCTCGTACATATCTTGTACCACTCTTACGTACTTCTCTGACACTCCCGACTTCCTCATACAATACCACAACTCCTCTCTAGGCACCCTGGCATATGCTTTCTCAAAATCCACAAAGACACAATGCAACTCCTTCTGACCTTCTCTGTACTTCTCCATCAACACTCTCAGAGCAAACATCACATCTGTAGTGCTCTTTCCTGGCATGAAACCATACTGCTGATCACTAATCATCACCTCCCTTCTTAACCTAGCTTCCACTACTCTTTCCCATAACTTCATGCTGTGACTGATCAGTTTAATCCCTATGTAGTTACTACAGCTCTGCACATCACCCTTATTCTTAAAAATCAGTACCAAAACACTTTTTCTCCATTCCTCAGGCATCATCTCACTTTCCAAGATTTCATTAAACAATCTAGTTAAAAACTCCACTGCCATTTCACCTAAACACCTCCATGCTTCCACAGGTATGTCATCTGGACCAACAGCCTTTCATTCTTCATCCTCTTCATAGCTATCCTTACTTCCTCCTTGCTAATCCACTGCACTTCATGATTCACTATCCACACATCATCCAACCTTCTCTCCCTCTCATTCTCTTCATTCATCAACCCCTCAACGTACTCTTTCCATCTCCTCAACACACTCTCCTCGCTTGTGAGTACGTTTCCTTCATTATCCTTTATCACCCTTACCTGCTGCACATCTTTACTAGCTCGGTCCCTCTGTCTAGCCAATCAGTACAGGTCCTTTTCTCCCTCCTTAGTGTCCAACCTTTTATACAACTCTTCATACGCCTTATCCTTAGCCTTCACCACCTCTCTCTTTGCCATGCACCTCATCTCCTTATACTCTTGTCTACTTTCTTCATCTCTTTGACAATCCCACGTCTTCTTCGCCAACCTCTTTCTCTGTATACTCTCCTGTACTTCTTCATTCCACCACCAGGTCTCCTTGTCCTCCTTCCTCTTTCCAGATGTCACACCAAGCACCCTTCTAGCCATCTCTCTTACTAGCTCTGCTGTAGTTACCCAGCTATTCGGTAACTCTTCATTGCCACCCAGTGCCTGTCTTAACTCTTCCCTGAACATCACCTAACAATTACCCTTTTTTAATTTCCACCATTTGATCCTTGGTGCTGCCCTCACACTCATCCTCCTCTTCTTGATCACCAATGTCATCCTACAAACCACCATCCTATGCTGCCTAACTACACTTTCCCCTGCCACCACTTAACAGTCTCCAATCTCCTTCAGATTGGCCCTTCTACATAAGATATAATCCACCTGTGTGCATCTTCCTCCACTCTTGTATGTCATCCTATGCTCCTCCCTCTTGTTAAAATGCGTATTCATCACAGCCATGTCCATCCTTTTCACAAAATCCACTACCATCTGACCTTCTGCATTCCTTTGCTTAACACCATGCCAACCCATCACTTCCTGATGAAGCACTTCCAATGCCTGATAGTACCAAAAGTAAAAAGCTACAGAGGGGGAATGTAGACGGAACATCAAATTGGCTAAACAGGTTAACCAGTAAAGGCTGCAAAAGGTCAGTGGTTAAAGTAGGTTTTAAATAACTTGGCTGATACCTTAATGGTTAAAGAAGTTTAACTTTACTGAGAACATAACATACTAGTATTACTAGTGCACAAACAATGTATAAGGTATGTGTTAACATGTGATATTCTGAGACTTGTTAGTATGAGTCTCAGAATAGTGAAACTGAATGACTGAAAATGTAGACTTATATATGCCAAGTCTGAGATTAACATTTCTCGGAATATTAATTTGTCTCAGAGGTATGGTTATATTGCAGTAAGTGTACATACCTTGCGGGCATGTGCAGATGGCTTGTGCCCTAAATCGGGGGTAGGCGGCATAGAGGGTTGCACTCTGCAAAAAAAAAGCTTTAAAGGAGGAAAGCAGTGTCTTACATTTGCTTATTCTCCTGTATTTTTATTTTTTTTAATTCCAAACCACATCTTTGCCAGTCTCAGAATTATAATAGTGAGACAAGGTGGGTTAACACTTGAATGCACTTGTATTAAAGCAATGTATACAGTATGCAATTACAAGTAGCACCACAATCATAGGATCATAGGTAAATACTAGACTATCAGTCTGTAGACTATTATAAGCTTAGTCACTAAACAAAGGTCAGAATGAAACTGTGTATCTTGCATTTGTGAGGTAAATACCTTAATTATTATGCTAACTCCCCTTTCCAGTTAGAAACAGCAGGCAAAAAAGATAGTGATATTACAGTATAAAATGTGCATGTTGTAGCAGGAATACATTGCAAAGTGAAAAAGGTAGTAATAGAAATAGCATAATACAACAAAAGTATAAAAAATAAACAATAAGCAGAGTACTGTGATAGAAACCTTTTAAACCAGTCTGAATGACTGGATGGATAACTTTAAAATTTCACAGGGGATATGTGGAGAAAGTTCTCTTAACTGGGGACAGTTAGCCTCCCACCAGTATTTCGTGATTTGCCTTAACTTCATCATGGATCTCCTTGCTGTAAGCTTAGAAAGACTCTATAAACATATAAAAATAGCAATTACCAATGTCACTTAATGGTTTGGCAAGAGAAGACTGACTGTCATGCCACATGTATGTCAAAGAGATGGTTCACAGAGATGTCAAAATATTACTTCAATGAGATGGTATGTTTGGAAGCTACACAGAATGCAATAAAAATGAGTAAGGTAATTTGGAAAATAAGATTGCACTGCTTCAGAAACAACACATATAATGCAATTTGGAACAATATATTCATACAGGTTATAGAACAGCAGGTACATTGCAATATTACAGCAATACATTGACAATATCTTTACTCTGACAGAATGTATTGTAAGGATTTATTATACATACATTCCAAAAATAGCGTGGAACCATGGGCAGCACTTGGCCAGACAGTAGCTCTTTCAGTAATCATGTAAGACTTGAAGAAAATCAATATAATTCCAGACTGTTATGGCCAAAGAATAGCAGAAGATTATACACAAAAGCAGAAAACATATTGTTTACTACAATGTAATTCACCCTATCCACATTCCACAGTGCTGTGAATACAGTAGTTTATCCCAGATGTTACAGGCCTAGTTCAGCAGTTAGTCAAATGATTGATGGTGAGAAACTGGAGAAAACTAGCTCAGCCTCTACAAACCCAGAAAAAGACACAAGATAACACAAAAGACCACATGGCTAATCAAAACAGTCTCTGTTAAGTGGTCTGCAACAATACAACACTGAACAAAAGTGGCTTATACCCATCTCACCAGAGTAAATAAAGCTTCCAGAGTTCTAAATGAAGGATTACCAAAATAAAAAAAAGTAGTAAGACATTTATCCCCACTAGACAGAGTTCTCATTTTACAGTCAATTCAATGGCAAAGGGTCACAATCAGGAGCAAACAGTCTCAACTTAAACTTACCCAGAAAAGCACAACATAAAACAAAAGTCCGCACAAGCCAGTCAATATAAACTCTGCTAAGTACATCCAACAATCAGACTATCAGAGCAAAGGCAGTTTATTCTCCTCTCATCAGACTAAAACTGGGTTCTTGATTTCTAGCTCAAAGATTGGCCTATGCACACTGAAAAGGAGCAGACCTATACTTTGCAATAGGCCTGGTTTTGACTCAATCTGACGGTTCAAGTTGTTGAATTCTTGTAATTACTTCTGAATGAAAGGGTACCACAAAAATATAACACTTGCACATTGTTGATTAATTGTTAGCATTTTTACATATCACTCATTTTACATGACATGCTGTTCAGTGTTGTGGTTTAGTGCTTCCATGTGAATTTTTACTACAAGAATACTTTACTTCACCTTACAAACACACACACTCCCCGGGATTCATGAAGCTTGCACCAGGTGCAGGCATAGCGTAGGCGGAATAATGCCAAATATGGCCGTCGAGCGATTCAGGTACTATCCAATACCAGGTGCACTACCGGCGTATGCCAGAGCTGCGCAGCCCTTGGCATAGGTATGCTAATCACCCCATGCGCAGTGTGGCAACATGCAAATGAAGGCAGATAGTGATTCATGAAGTGGTGCAGGTGTAGCATAAGCCCACGGAAATGTAAACCAAAAAACACGGTTTACATTTTCCCAAACAGAACATAGGAGCTTTGGAAGCAGACCTGACTCATGTATTACAAAGTTAACATATGCCAATGGCTAAATATACAGCCAATGGCATAAGAAAAGATGCACAACACCTAAAAAACACATTTAATGTCATGTCCACAGTAATGCACAGTACAACTACAGGGCATGTGTGCACAAACTGGAACATAAAGAAAATATATAAAAATGTCATAAAATCGCAATGTAATACAAATCAGGTTTACACCATAATACACAATGGTAGGCATGGAACACCACAACCAAGGTGCAAGCGTTGCCAAGGGCCTGCGACAGTGTTCGACGCGGTAACTATGAATTAGTAGTCAATGCCATGCAAATGAGGCAGATAATACTGAATCGCAAATGTCCCGCCGGATGAAGGTTGAACCATACGGCGCAGCGCTATAATACCGAGGAGTGGCTCAGAGGAGATACATCACATCAGCAGAGGGGTGTACCACCGTAGCAGCAAGCACATTGGAGCAATGCAAACTGGCCTGGCCGTTGCTAAGCAAAGCTGCAGGACAGGTGTGAGGAGGAAGGTATAGAATCGTTTAGTTGAGAGCACACATGGTGCCCAAAAGTGCATGTGTACGGGGATGAAAAAGTGCCCGAAACCCAGTAAGCGGATGCACGTGGCGTGAACAATAGCACAAACAGGAAGGTCAGGGGAAGAAAAGAAGGAAATGCCAAAGTAGGGTAATTGGCGTACTAATGAGCAATCAACACCAATCAACTCACGGCAGCCAACCGACGGCAGCTGTCAAGTCTGCTCGCAGAAACCTGCAAAACAGGATAGGGGAGGCATCGGAATGCAAAGAAAGGAGGGGAGGCATTGGATTGCAAAGATAGGAGATCTGTCATAGCAGAGCAAAGCAAACCGACAGTAGACCGGCAATAGCACACATTACACAAGAGACGCCAGGTCTAGGAAAGTACAAATGAAAGCAGGCTGCTGGATGCATGCCAGAAAATGGTAGGTGGAACGTGCAGAAATGTAAAGGGAAGGTGAAGAGTTAATCCATGGCAGCCAAATGTAATTCAACACCAAAGTCACCACAATAGTAGTTCCGGTAGTAAAACACATAAGATACCCTGTAGCTACGATCGTACATACACACCCTATGACATCATCGGTGTTCACAGCACAATAGTATAAAGTGTGAAAGCACCCTACACACAACTGTGAATTCCCAAACACTGCACCATAGGTGTAAACACACAGGGAACTTTTAAAACGTACATGTTGGGAGCTGCCATAGCTGTGATTCATCAGCATGTGTTAGAGACTGACGGTGTTGTGGAGGATGATGCCGACAACCACCGCAGGCCCCAGAGGAGGAGAAGAGTGCTCAGACCAAGGGTAACATACCAGGGGCTACATGATCTGGAGATAGTAGAGCATTACAGGGTGGACAGGGACATCTTACAGCAAATAGTGGAGCTATGTCGACCACGCCTGAGAACCAGAAATAACAGAGGGGAACCCATCCCAGTGGACACGAAGGTATGTGTAAGCATGAAAATACTAGCCACAGGTACCTTTCAAAGGCCAGCTGGAGATATAATGGGGATCTCACAGGCATCAGCATCCAGGGTACTACACCAGTTCCTGGATGCCATGTTACCACATGCCAATGAACATATATACTTCCCCCGAACTCAGGAGGAGTTGGCCAGCAATATGCATCACTTTCACCATGTGGCACACTACCCGGAGGTACTGGGTGCGATAGACTGCACGCACATACAAATCAAGTCACCACCCGGTGAGCATGGTAGGTGCTACATAAACCTTAAGGGATTCCACTCCATCAACTGCCAGGTCATGTGCAATGCCCAAGGCATTATCATGGATGTGTGTGCTGGCAGCCCTGGAAGCTACCATGACTCCCATATCTGGCATGCCTCACAGCTGTATCAGGTATTTGTCAGGGGGGACATCCCACATGGCCACCTTGTGGGGGATGCTGGCTATGCACTGGAGCCGTGGATGATGACTCCCATCAGAAATGCACACACACCCATGCAAGAACGCCATAATGAGGCACATGCACAAACCAGAATCATCATAGAGCGTGTGTTCGGGATGCTGAAATCACAGTTCTGGTGCTTGGACACATCTGGTGGAGCCTTGCAGTCCTCTCCAGGCACGTGTGCCCACATTGTCATAGTATGTGCCATGCTACATAATATGATCCTGTGGAAACAGCTGCAGCAGGGACAAAATGGTGAAGGCCCTCATAGCCCATCGCAATTGCCAAGGCCATCACAGGCACAGAGGGATTCAGACCATGAACACACTGTGCCAGCCCCAGTAGGCAGATGGAGGCATGCCCAATATACCTACGCCTTGGCAAAGAGGGAACGCATCGCACATACTCTGACAATGTAGGCCCCTATGGACTGACACACCTCTCCACCTGCGCACACAGTAAAATGGATGGCACACAAGCACGACCACCTGTAAATTGTAATGTATAGGTGGCCGACTGTGTGAATCCCACATAGGCAGCCCTCAAACATTGTACACACAACAGCTATAGGAACAAGGAATGTCAACACCTGAACAGTACATGCACCTCTCACCATATGTTGGTGCTGTGTGTATAGGTTCCCAGGTACAACAGTAGGTTCATGGCCGACTGTCAGAGGCCATACACCAAATGGGGCAAACAGTGTCTGCTGTTGCCACAACATCGAGTAACCAACTGTCACATAGAGGAGCAGAGGCAATCATAAAAGCACATGTGTGTAAGCACTGTTCTGCATACACTCAGCACAGAGTCCCTGCTGAGTTAATGAGGGGCTGCACATAATATAATCATGGATGTTGTGTCAAGGCATGGGGTGTACCCATGACAGGTATTCGTCACCCCAGCATGCTCCACCCACGGTCATTTGAAGGTGTAGCACAGTATCGTGTGCGGCTCACTGAGATATACATACCCAATGCCAGAGCACATCCAGTAAATATCACATGGACATACCATTAACTGGACTCATCAATATGTAAATTAACTGAGTTACCCATGTGAGTGCAGTATGGAGTAACAGCCGTAGTATACTCCACGTACAAAATGACATAACACGTGTACAAATCCCAGATGGCCATATGTTAAATGCAGTGACCGTCGTGCATGTTCCCGGTCCCACATCCTGCAAGGGATGTAACGTAATCCCGAAGGCACGAGTAATGCATGTCGGATGCAGGTTAGCAGATCATGTTTAGCACACGTTACCGGGAATATGCATTGCCCACTGCTGGTAAGCGACGTTTAAATATGACTATATGGATATGTGCGAAACAGGAATAAGCTACACTGAATATCGCACAGATCACAATCAATGATGTCCAGAACAGGTGAAACCGGCATTATTCACCCCTGTACTAATAGCGCCAGCTCTGAAGGGTAAAACGATCACTGCCAGGTGTAGAACATGCAATCATGTATAGAATCACCTAACACTATTGCTAGGCAAGATGTACCTATGGTAGGGTTGCCACCTCTTCAAATGACCAATGTGGGACATACGTCAGATGTCTGCAGGCCGACACATACACCCAGCCAGTATGAAATGCAGAACTTCACTGTTTTGCCTAGATAAAAATTCATTCTTGTAATGTTTACTTACTTATTCTGTTTCTAGAACAAATAGGTGGTTCAGATACAGAATAACTGTTGTATGCAACTATTAGATAAACTATAGGAAATAAGTATGTTCTAAAATCCCAGGACATTTGCCATGTTCACAAATATTTTGCAGGACACAACTGCCCAAAGAGGGATTGTCCCTCGCAGAGTGGGACAGCTGGTAACCCTAACCTATGGCAGGTGTGTAATGTGACAGGTACAGACACAAACGAGCGGAGTCCAGGAAACAGTATACACCAACAAGTACACAATGAAAGGTGTAGCTTGCCTGTCACTTTCCCCCTCATATATATATATATATATATATATATCTATATATATATATCTATATATATATATATATATATATATATATATATACATATATATATATATATACATATATATATATATATATATATATGTACACATATATACATATATATAATACAGATAGAAAGGACAATAGAGTGATATATGTTGATATATACGGAGTCAGCGATATCTGCAAATATCTATAGATAGGTCAACGACATTCATAACACCTCAGAGGTACAAATAAATAGGATACCGCCAACAATGGAATATGTAACATACCGACATGCGTAACCATGAGGCTGAAAGACCAAAAGAATACAGTACTGGAACAGTACAACCACGAGTAATAGTATGATGATATGAAGGGACATTTAGTTACTGCTGCCGGTGTTGCGCTCCACGTAAGTACTGTGTTCAACTGCGTTTGTGAGCACCGTAGTCTGTGTATGTGTATGTTGAGGGTGCCGTGTGCATCTCCACGTGACTGTAATGTGTGTGTGTGTCCGCATCATGTGTCTGTTAGTGCCAACTCTGAGGTAAATCATTATGGTAGGTGTGGGTATAGCTAACCGTAGGCATATGGTTACCACCTGTCCCACATTAGGAGGGACAGCCCCTCCCTGAGCAGGTGTGTCCTGACATAAAACATTACAAAGGGCAAATGTCTGGGATTGTAGGACATTAATATGTCCCATATATAATGTAATAGTTGCATTAAATAGTTATGTCTGTATGTAAGAAACGTAAATGTTACATGCAATATGATAAGTAGCCAAAGTCCCACAATAGGTATGTATTGAGGATAAAAGTATGTGCTAACCTATGTACTGACCATGGCTATGTGTTGGCCTGTAAACACTGCTGTGCATCCCGCAAAGTGTCCAACAATGGCCATATGAAAAGGTGGCAACCCATGGCAAAGAGGTTCTGTTACCAACCCAACCGCAATGACTGCAAATATCTGGGACAGAAATACACGGGATAGCTGTCAGTTAGACATATCCCTTTACATATCGCTGCAATTCCGGAGGTATGGAAGTATCAACCTCACCTGCATACTATATAGAAACCAATTAACAATGGCCCAATGTACAATCCCATAACATAAGTCTACTAACTGATAGCTCTTTAATTAGGGACGGAGCCCACACACATATATATGGAATATGTAGAAATACAAACCTCAATACAGACTGCAATAACAGCACAAACATCCAGTTAGTCAATTACATCTGCAGAACCGTCAACATACCTTGTGAGAGATACAATTAAAGGTGCCATGCAAAATTGCAGCTGTTATATAATGGAACAAACGGCGATATTACAGGTTTTGTTTGCAATAGTCCGTTATCAGACGTTGGGATGACAGGAACACCCACATGTTGAACCACATACTCTAGCTGTCACACACAATCCACGGGGGACATGAATCCAAAGTATAATTGTCTCTATGCATAGCAGTTGCAATTACATATAACAAAACACAATACAGGCCGTCTCCCCAAAGGTAGGGCAAATGGGCAATGCCCAAGTGGAGAATTAAATTATACCCCACTGTTGGCGCGTAATTGGTGAATGGAGTAGCTGCACAGCTGATATGCAAGTAATTAGTCACTCAGGAACACCAATTGGCGGGAGGAAACCACATGTTACAGGTATCAACGTATATAAGGATGACTTGCTAGACATTCAAACCGTATGCTCATACAAACTACGTGGTTAAGCAGTGTGAGAGAGATGAAGGCGAAAGTCCGTAACGATAACAAGGTATGTAGAACACTCAGTATGTAAGTTTATGTATAGAATGTTTTTTATTAATTATTTACTGTATGTATAGCCTGGTTTGGATTAATTAAAAGTGTCCGCAATGCATAAAGTGGGAAAAGGTATTTATGTAGTGATGTCTTGCTGTGCATACTAATGCATGTAGAAACTGTGCGTCCAGCAGTGGGCCACAAGGTACACATCACAGACACCACAAGGGATGCTACATGAGGGCTTTAAACAGAACATTTCCATACAACCTGCCATCAGTGGTAGGGTATGTCCAACAAGTACGTGCCATAGCAGGGGATAGTATATGTTGATATACTGTCACAGTAGGCATGTGTATGGGCATATAACGACAATGACATGTCTAAGGTGGTCCCGCTGTGCAAGTATGCTTTGCATTATGGGATACTATGTGAAATATGTGTAATGTATAGTATTGTAGGTAGATATGTCAGATATTCTACACAGCATAACAGGCATATCATGCATACCAAAGGTATTGTCTATTGGCATGTACAATAACAGGATACATATGGCTTGTAGGCACGGGACATTGCAATAGCATGATAGCTAATCTAAATGGAAGGGCTACCAAGTAACCATGCACACAGGACATGTAATAGCGTCACAGGTTCATAGTGGGGTACTATGCAGTCTGGCAAGTCTATGTGTAAGCACAACTACAGTGTTCACACCAGTGGCACCTCTCTAGGGTAGTGTCCTGTGAACAGCAGAGCCATGTGTTACCTGCACCTCTGCACAGTACAGCCACTGCAGTGATCCCTGGCGTACATGTGTCTCCAACCACCAAGGGAGGTATCACATGAACAGTGCTACTGAGTGTCCCTGCGTGATGTACATAGGACTCATGTTCCAAAGCAAGGTGAGTGACCAGTTTGGGAATGTAACCCTCAAGCACATCCCACTCATTGTTGCATGTGTGCACATATCCATGAGCATGTTGCTCACAGTGGCTTTTGCTTATGTCGTATGTGGAGTATATCCATTAATATTGTTGTGGACATGGGCCCTGTCTGTTCAACAGAAGTCACCCCTGAGTATGTAGATAAAAATTCATTCTTGTAATGTTTACTTACTTATTCTGTTTCTAGAACAAATAGGTGGTTCAGATACAGAATAACTGTATGCAACTATTAGATAAACTATAGGAAATAAGTATGTTCTAAAATCCCAGGACATTTGCCATGTTCACAAATATTTTGCAGGACACAACTGCCCAAGAGGGATTGTCCCTCGCAGAGTGGGACAGCTGGTAACCCTAACCTATGGCAGGTGTGTAATGTGACAGGTACAGACACAAACGAAGCGAGTCCAGGAAACAGTATACACCAACAAGTACACAATGAAAGGTGTAGCTTGCCTGTCACTTTCCCTCATATATATATATATATATATATATATATATATATATATATATATATATATATATATATATTTATATATATATATATACATATATATATATATATATATATATATATATATATATATGTACACATATATACATATATATAATACAGATAGAAAGGACGATAGAGTGATATATGTTGATATATACGGAGTCAGCGATATCTGCAAATATATATAGATAGGTCAACGACATTCATAACACCTCGGAGGTACAAATAAATAGGATACCGCCAACAATGGAATATGTAACATACCGACATGCGTAACCATGAGGCTGAAAGACCGAAAGAACACAGTACTGAAACAGTACAACCACGAGTAATAGTATGATGATATGAAGGGACATTTAGTTACCGCTGCCGGTGTTGCGCTCCACGTAAGTACTGTGTTCAACTGCGTTTGTGAGCACCGTAGTCTGTGTATGTGTGTGTTGAGGGTGCCGTGTGCATCTCCGCGTGACTGTAATGTGTGTGTGTGTCCGCATCATGTGTCTGTTAGTGCCAACTCTGAGGTAAATCATTATGGTAGGTGTGGGTATAGCTAGTCCGTGGCATATGGTTTACCACCTGTCCCACATTAGGAGGACAGCCCTCCCTGAGCAGGTGTGTCCTGACATAAAACATTACAAAGGGCAAATGTCTGGGATTGTAGGACATTAATATGTCCCATATATAATGTAATAGTTGCATTAAATAGTTATGTCTGTATGTAAGAAACGTAAATGTTACATGCAATATGATAAGTAGCCAAAGTCCCACAATAGGTATGTATTGAGGATAAAAGTATGTGCTAACCTATGTACTGACCATGGCTATGTGTTGGCCTGTAAACACTGCTGTGCATCCCGCAAAGTGTCCAACAATGGCCATATGAAAAGGTGGCAACCCATGGCAAAGAGGTTCTGTTACCAACCCAACCGCAATGACTGCAAATATCTGGGACAGAAATACACGGGATAGCTGTCAGTTAGACATATCCCTTTACATATCGCTGCAATTCCGGAGGTATGGAAGTATCAACCTCACCTGCATACTATATAGAAACCAATTAACAATGGCCCAATGTACAATCCCATAACATAAGTCTACTAACTGATAGCTCTTTAATTAGGGACGGAGCCCACACACATATATACGGAATATGTAGAAATACAAGCCTCAATACAGACTGCAATAACAGCACAAACATCCAGTTAGTCAATTACATCTGCAGAACCGTCAACATACCTTGTGAGAGATACAATTAAAGGTGCTATGCAAAATTGCAGCTGTTATATATAATGGAACAAACGCGATATTACAGGTTTTGTTTGCAATAGTCCGTTATCAGACGTTGGGATGACAGGAACACCCACATGTTGAACCACATACTCTAGCTGTCACACACAATCCACGGGGGACATGAATCCAAAGTATAATTGTCTCTATGCATAGCAGTTGCAATTACATATAACAAAACACAATACAGGCCGTCTCCCCAAAGGTAGGGCAAATGGGCAATGCCCAAGTGGAGAATTAAATTATACCCCACTGTTGGCGCGTAATTGGTGAATGGAGTAGCTGCACAGCTGATATGCAAGTAATTAGTCACTCAGGAACACCAATTGGCGGGAGGAAACCACATGTTACAGGTATCGACATATATAAGGATGACTTGCTAGACATTCAAACCGTATGCTCATACAAACTACGTGGTTAAGCAGTGTGAGAGAGATAGAGACGAAAGTCTGTAACGATAACAAGGTATGTAGAACACTCGGTATGTAAGTTTATGTATAAAATGTTTTTTATTAATTATTTATTGTATGTATAGCCTGGTTTGGATTAATTAAAAGTGTCCGCAATGCATAAAGTTGGAAAAGGTATTTATGTAGTGATGTCTTGCTGTGCATACTAATGCATGTAGAAACTGTGCGTCCAGCAGTGGGCCACAAGGTACACATCACAGACACCACAAGGGATGCTACATGAGGGCTTTAAACAGAACATTTCCATACAACCCGCCATCAGTGGTAGGGTATGTCCAACAAGTACGTGCCATAGCAGGGGATAGTATATGTTGATATACTGTCACAGTAGGCATGTGTATGGGCATATAACGACAATGACATGTCTAAGGTGGTCCGCTGTGCAAGTATGCTTTGCATTATGGGATACTATGTGAAATATGTGTAATGTATAGTATTGTAGGTAGATATGTCAGATATTCTACACAGCATAACAGGCATATCATGCATACCAAAGGTATTGTCTATTGGCATGTACAATAACAGGATACATATGGCTTGTAGGCACGGGACATTGCAATAGCATGATAGCTAATCTAAATGGAAGGGCTACCAAGTAACCATGCACACAGGACATGTAATAGCTTCACAGGTTCATAGTGGGGTACTATGCAGTCTGGCAAGTCTATGTGTAAGCACAACTACAGTGTTCACACCAGTGGCACCTCTCTAGGGTAGTGTCCTGCGAACAGCAGAGCCATGTGTTACCTGCACCTCTGCACAGTACAGCCACTGCAGTGATCCCTGGCGTACATGTGTCTCCAACCACCAAGGGAGGTATCACATGAACAGTGCTACTGAGTGTCCCTGCGTGATGTACATAGGACTCATGTTCCAAAGCAAGGTGAGTGACCAGTTTGGGAATGTAACCCTCAAGCACATCCCACTCATTGTTGCATGTGTGCACATATCCATGAGCATGTTGCTCACAGTGGCTTTTGCTTATGTCGTGTATGTGGAGTATATCCATTAATATTGCTGTGGACATGGGCCCTGTCTGTTCAACAGAAGTCACCCCTGAGTATGTAGTATGCAAATGTGTACAGACGTGGTGTCCTTAGTTCAGCCGCATACGTTAACTGTCGGAGCTCAATAAACGTCATGGCGTGTTAATGGTGTGGTATGTAAAGCTGTAGCTGTTGTGTAAGGTACACCCTAAATGGGGTGGTGTACCCTTGAATGTGTGTAGACATCTTGAGTTCAGAGGTACAATGGGTGCCTATGTACCAGCTACACACCCAGTACAGATAAGTGTGGCCACATAGAAGGATATCCACGCCACAGTGGCAATACGGTAACCACAGGAGTGGGTGCAACATACGTGTGTTCTGCAAACATGTACAATGTGACATGTATGTAGGGGACTACCACCTATGTGATAGTCAGTGGGTGAATGGTGTAATGCAAAGGTGATGTTCATGCACCTTGTGTCATGCAGCTTGAGGCCATGATATTCATATCAGGTATCTGACACAGTGACACCCGTATGGATGGAGTCAGTATCAGCTGGTGGATCAATCATGGCACTTTGTATGCAGGGGTTTGTAAAGCTAGGCAGGGGAAATCCCTCTGTGCTAGCCTGTACCTCAGGGAAGCATATACTGAACATGAGAGGCACAATGACTGAGGACTGTGGTATGGCAAATGTAACTGAAATGCAGTAGGTACTATGGTATGCTACCCTCATTGTGTGTGTCCTGTCCATGAGCCACATTGCATAATATCCTGAGACATAGGGTACGATGTGCAGGTGGATGTGTATGTTGTCAATACCTGAATGGAGAACGGTGCTGAAAGGCAATGAGAGGACAATGTAGGATGTGTGGACTCCCGTACCATCATCAACTACCCTGGTAACTGTATGAAAGGAGTCCACCAGGTGTAGGGGCCATGCTCTGGCCCTAACAAGTCCAACCCGGGTGGCGTCAAAGGACCAGAGGCCAACAATGTCTCTGTGAATGACGTCCTTGATGATGTGCCCCATAGCCATGCAGAACAGTCCAATCAGGTGTGTAGGACTATAGTCCCACTCGTGCATTGTGGTGCCACCTGAGTGGAGTGTGATAAATGTTGCTGTGTGCCATTCAGGGGCCACAATGTCTGATACAAGGCTATTACTGAATATGGTGGCCTAGTGGGGAGACATGACGTTCAGAGGTTTGTGGACATCACAGCCTGGGACTTCAGAAGGTAAGATGGGGCCAGTGTCCCAGGACATATAGAGTGCAGGTTAGTACTGTGTAGGTGTGACCGCAGGGACACCGCAATGTTCCTGCATGGATTGTGGCCCTGTAGTGAGTGAGAGGGTGTAATGTTAGCATTGAATCCATCCGCCAACATGTTGCCAACATTACCTGGGTCTGTAATGTTCCTGAGTGACTGTTGTATGTGAGAGCAGATGTGGGTGTTGCCAATGACTACTTACATACCACTATAATGCCTTGTGGTACACCCCGGAAAGTGTTGCAGTAATGTTTACGTAGCTAGTCTTGGAGTATGTGATGAGGGATCCCGTGGCCCTACCGAGGCTGACCAGTGAGCTACCCCACCCATGGGATTGTACACCACTGTGCAACAGCCACCACCTTTTGTTGTACATCATGTCCATGGAACTTGACCACCAGAGTGGCGTCTGTTATCTGGTGTGTACCATCATGGCTCTGTGTGGAATAGCATGATCCATGCAGTCGTGTACGTGCTAATGAAGTGCACAGGGGTATGTTTCAGCATTTGTAAGTGCATTGTCCATCTGCACGGGTGTCATGATGTTAATGACCGCTGTCATAAGATGTCTGTAGTAGGTGTTGTAGTACTCATGTACTGTGTATGCCGTGAAGGGTGTGGTTCCGGGATGTGGCTAACAAGGTTGATTAGCATATGTTTGGAATCCACCAATGAGGGGAAAACCCCAGGTGTGGAACACCAGTCACATGTTGGTAGTGTTCATGTCAAGGTTAATGTTGGTCTTTGAGGTGGTGTGTATGGGTTGATCCAGCCGAGTGGAGGTTATGACTCATGGATGTGTCAGTACATGAGTGGCTATCCCAGTTAAGTGTGGGGTAGTGTCAGTCACACATCAGTAGTAGCTGTCTGAGACCTACTGTCCAGTACACCAACAAATGAGGTCTGGTAACCGTGGGGTATGTTGTTGAATCTGTAGCTTGTTACAATGTGTATAGTGGTTCTGGACACAGTTAGTTGCACGTAGAGCACCTCTGATGCATTGTGCTAAGTAACTAGCCAGGATGTGTGTACAACATAGTGGGATATGGGAACACCCAGCTCTGGGTGTGCCGGTCCAGGTATGTGTCTGAAAGGTATGGTCTGTCTATAACCTGTCATTGCAGGTGTGCTCTGCAGAGCCTAGAGGCAGGTCCCAGTCACTGCAGAGATATTGGAGTGGTGCATTATAAGGTGTGCCTTGCCTGCGTGTGTCACAGAGGAAGATGCAAGCAATGTGTCACATGACCCCATGTCCTGCTTGCCAGTTCCCGTTCTGCCAGTGAGTGTTATTGGAAACTGTGCAAGACAGGCAGTATAGAAGCAGTAAGAGCCTTACATGTGATCTGTACTCCCAGGGCTGACAGGTGCAGGTCATCTGTGCCAAAGCATTGTGTTTGACCAGGTCAGTCAAAGCGGACAGATACCAGATGCCTGTGGAATGACAGCAGAAGCATAGGCAACTGTTGAAGTGAGACAGTCAGTCATTGTACAGTGGTATCTGGTCCGGATGAATGCATAATGTTCCCCAGGGCTAGGCCCACACCTTCAGGGCTACAACACTGGTGAACTATTGCATGTCCCTGCACACGTAGTCTGTGAAGTGGCATCTCAGGGCAATCGCACTAACATGGAGAATGACAATCACATCATACCTGGTGAGGTGTGGCATGGGTGCATAGGTTATGTTGCCGAACCAGTTACCTGACAGCAAGATGTAAGCGACTATCGCCTTGTGTAGCCTGCTGTGTGGAGCTGCAGTGTGACCGCCTACAGACTCACCTATGACTGGTGTATTGTGTATGTTATAACACCCTATTGGCTGCATGTGATTGGCACACATGAGTCTGTGGGCTATAAGTTGGTGATGTTGTGTTCCGTGATGGGGGCTGTCTCTGGTGCTTACACAGAGTATGGAGAGGTACTGCACAAGTTGTCCTCGTATGTGTGGCCTGTGGTGGAGATCATGTGAGACTATGTGATGAGTGGGGTGTGTTGTGAATGTTACACACCCCCACATGACTGTCAGGTGCAGCCAGGGTTGGTGACAGCATTACCCCCAGCAGGGCTGCATAAGTGCATCCCCCACAGGCTGTATTGTCATATGTTGAGAGGTGAGCATTGAATGTGTACATGAGACAATTGCTCTATTGCCGCATGTACGACATATCCATCATATAGACAGTCGGACATGCCTGTATATACAACCATGTCTCACAGGATATGTGCGTTACGTGTGTACAACAGCTGTTGTACCATAAGCAAGCTGGAAATTTTAGGACAGCCAGTGTACCTGTGGGAAATGGTGTGGAATGGGTGCTATATTAATCAGTAGCTCATGACATGCTCAAGTTCTGAACAAGTGCCTAGCATGACCATACAATAGAGATAGGGTGTTGGATAATATCAACCCACAAGTGGTGACGACAGTCATAATGGGTGGCACCGCACTATAACCCTGCTGAGTATGGTGTGCATGTCCATGAATCATTATCACTGTAGATGTTAGCAGTACATATGTACAAGACAGTACGGATGTTTGATTACAAATACCTTTGTATGTCACAGGAGTGTTCTACCAGTGGCCTGTTGACAGACTCACAACTACAAAAGGTGCCAGAGTGACATGTGCATATCACACCAGTGCCAGCTACAGTAGAACAGGGTTAATGTGTTGTACTCCACCCTCATTGTAGCCCATACCACACAGACAAATGTTAGGCATCTGTGTATGTAAGGTTGTGAATGGCCATGACCTATGAGGAATAGATGTGTCAGTGTTGTGAACAACATACAGAATGGGCTGTGTGCGTAGAGGTGTGTGACATATGTGCACATTCTGATGGATGATATCAGCATTGTCACCGCCAGGTGAACATCCCTGTACCTATTAACTAACACCTAGGCTGTGGTCAACATTATGGATACTGTGTAAGGGATGGTGCTGTGCAGTACACCTCCCTGCCTTGGTGACATCTCCAGGCCCCTTGGGTAGTCATACAAGGTACCCATGTCATGACAGGGTGCCATCCATGAGCATGGAGATCATTGGGCAGGCATATACAGCACTGCGGTGACCAATATTGGATCACATATCACCTTTAAGGGGTAATGGCCATGCGTGGATGGGCGATACCAGCCTTCACAATCCTCACCTCCACTATGCAGCATGCTGTCTACCTTGCATAAAGACATTTGCTACCCCATGATGATGGTCATGCTACATATCCATATCCTGATCTGTAAGACATACGTCATGGACAGCCACCGTCCTAATACTAGGATCGCCACATGCTGGACAGATCCCTGTGCCATACATGTGACATACTCCCGCCAAACCATGCAACCCTGTCCATCAAAGCTGCACATGTCATCCCAGTCATACATGGTGTTATGGCCGCATGGTAGATGTAGTATCAACTGTCCGGATCAGTAATGCGGCACTGATGCACCTCGCGGTGGCATACTGGCTGTCTGTTACAGCTGGGAAATCTTGCTCGTACATGCTATGGTTGATAACCATCCCTGCGAATGATGTCCGACTAGTCATTGTCCCATGTCTATCACATGTGCAACACAGGTGATCCATGGCAGGATGTTGAACAGCTGTACAGTGCTGTGTAGATGTATATGGCAAAACACATACATGTACAGGTGTCCATGCATATGTGTGCATTGTCACTGCTCAAGTCCATTAAGGCTGTGTCTGTGTTGATATGTGACATATACACAGCATCAAGGTCAACAGCAGTACCGTGGACATATCCAGGCATGTGCAGATAGGTAAGAACATCAGTGCAGGCAAATAGACATTCCCACATCAAGACAGCATTCACATGGAGTATGAACACTGTAATGAGGTGACACACATATATGGTGATAATATCCAATGCATAACGGGTGTTACATGTGTGTGACACAAACACGTCAGTCGTGTCAGTGTCATGATGATTTGCAAAGATAACTGTGCAGATGTACTAGATGTCATAGAAATGGATGTGCAGCAGTATCTCTGTACATCTCTGAAACTGTGACCTGTCACCATCATTATGTCTTACAGATAATGCCTTGTGCACGCCTTCCAGCATACAGCCGCCAGGAGGATGATGTCCTCATCCCGTACCTTCATGAGAACTACGAGGTGTTGTTCAGCCATGTGCCACAGCATGCCCAGCAACGGGACGACCTGTGGCAGGATCTACAAAGGAGGGTGAACGATGTGGGTGGCCATAACCGCACCTACCAGCAGGTGCGCAGACACTGCATGGACTTGATACAACATGCAAAACAGCGTGCCACTGCAATCGCCAGGGAACAAGGTGGAACAGGTGGTGGGCCACCAACCCAGCCCCCACTTACACACACCTAGGAGCTACTGGCCAGTCTGGGGACACCCTCAGAACAGCATCCACACACACTAGCTGCCATCGTGGAGGTGGGTGTCTCCCAACCAATGAGCCTGGAGTTGCCTGGTAAGTCAGTACTGCACATATGGCTATTATATCTGATTTAGTTGCATGTGTCACTGTACATTATGTAAAGTAACAACATATGCAAGGTATGTGGACACACACGCTGCATACTACAGTATGCTACCCTGTGTATGCACACATGTGCATACTATATGCTATTATACAGGCGAATGTGTTAACATGCACAGTGCACCCTGTGGCTGTCAGACAGTCAGGGATAATGTTCATACTGCTGTGTCACCCCTATACAGGTACCTCTGGTGTGCCGCACAGACATGAGTCCGTTGCAGGTGAGACTGTCATCAGTATCAGGCATGTTAAAGCATAGATCTATGTGCCATGTCGCCAGTTAACAGTTGCACACTTGATGTTTGTTCCAGTCACGATATACAGGTTGCATCACCCATCATTCACACAGGCCACCCATGTGCAATATATACAAACAAAATGATACACCAACTTGAAACCACAGTAGTTGTCATTGCTACATGTGTGGTCAGCTGTGCATGCAGCAGTGGAGGTGTTCTACAATGGAGGCATATGTAGTATGCAGTGGAACAACATGTGTGGTACGCAAACAGTACCACACAGTGAGCTGTGATATGGGCAGGCCATAGGTGTCACCATTGTGTTATATGCCCCTGCATTGGGGGCACACATTGTGATGTGCCATCTGACATGTCTCAGACACGTAGTGTTCTGGCTACAATATTGTCACACTATCCCATGACCCATACCCCACATACCAAATATACAACCCATTGTCTGCATAGCCCTGTGGATGGTGACATATCTGACATCTATGGGTGTATGTCATATGGGACAACACAGACATGTGAGATGGCCATCACACACATTTGGTCAACACATGTGCACACATGGCCATGGGGATGACCAGAGACATGTAGCCACGCAGTAGATGTGATGTGTACACACCCTGTTGCACATTGTCCACACATGGTCCAATTATAGCCTTAGGTAACTGATTATACAGTTGATGTGGTACACTGGACATCCTAAAAGCCTGTGTGCAGCTAGTGGAGGTGTCACTGATGTCTACCATATAAGATCTGTTGAACATCACGACTGTGTCATAGCATGACAGTAGTCACCTGTTCAGCTTCCACAGACATTGACACCACATCAGGCCACAGATACGGTACATTTCCCTTGCTGCTGTAGGATATCACCGTTAGCTGTGCACCTCGTGTGTGGTACATCAATGTCATGTGGGAAATGGTGAATTGATATGTCCACTATGTGTGGACATGGTTGCCAGGCAGCTCAGACCCTGTAGTTGTTGTGCAGGGGTGTCATCTGTAGGTCCTCCACTGACTTGTCGCTTGACACAGCATGGTTTGGTGTGTATACACCTCAGCATCGCAGGTCACAATCCACAGTTATGTCATGGGTATGCATGCAGTTATGGCTATGCAATGTGTACATATTATGCATTGTACAGCAATATAGATGCCTCATGATGCCATGTAATGGCTCAGTGTCTGTACTTCACACTGTATAGCAATGTAGACGGCTCACACTACCCTTCCATGCTCATGCACATTTGATAAACATGCATTCTATCTGTAGGGCATACAGACAACACCGCAATGTGATGCCCATTACGATGCTGTACATGTGTCAGGACACCATTGTGTCAGACATGTATGCATGTTAATGCACACGTCAGCAGATTACATGTCAAGGTCACATCAGCCATGTGTACTGTTATCCTGTTCTGGTCCACATGGTGTATCACGGGGATGCATGCTTACTACCATGATTGTGTGAACTGCATGGCTACTGATATGACACCTGCTTGCTGTAGTGTGCACCCCAGGGAGGTATGCTTACTAACACTATTAATGTCTGAGCTGCATGCCCACTGCCTTATCACAGGCATGCTGCATGCCATCTGTCAAATCACATGCATGGTGTGTCTGTGTGTGTGTGTGTGTGTGTGTGTGTGTGTGTGTGTGTGTGTGTGTGTGTGTGTGTGTGTGTGTGTGTGTGTGTGTGTGCGTGTGTGTGTGTGTGTGTCTGTGTGTGTGTGTGTGTGTGTGTGTGTGTGTGTGTGTGTGTGTGTGTGTGTGTGTGTGTGTGTGTGTGTGTGTGTGTCTGTGTGTCTATTGTAATTTAGAGTCTTTCTTTGCATTCACAAGTGATGTAGGTGCGTTACCCTACTGCAGTCCATCTGATGTTAAGTGTCCCCACAGATACTAGCAGTGATGAACATATGCATGAGGTACAGGCAGAGTTGTCAGGGGCTGAATCTATGCCAGTGGTTGCCATCCCAGCTATGTCCCCCTCTTCCCCGCACACAGTTCTGCTGCCAACACATACCACATCACCAGTGGCCATAGAGGAAGGACAGTCAGCATCTGTTAGCGTGGAACAGGAATGTGTGGTGGTTACAGAAGGTGTGTCTACACACCATGGTGTCAGTCTAATGACTGCAGATGTGCCACACAGGCATGTGGTCGGTGCTGCTTGTAGGAGGACCTCTGGCAGACATGCACCTGCAGGACAGAGCGCAGCAGCTGGTATCACCAGACGCATGTTCCAGACTGTAATGGCGGCACAGGCACATGCTGAATGGCAGAACAGAGAAGGGCAGAGGCTGCAGAGGGCTGCTATCTGTACCCTAAATGACAACATCCAGGCATTGGCAAATGCTCAACAGCAGATTGCTGATGCTCTGGACAGGTGATTGGGTGACATGGTCGGAATCCTTGACCGTGGCATGGCAATCCACGAGCGTGAGCTGTCTGTGCTGGAACATCTGGTAGGGGTGAGGCATAGGCCACGTGGACGTAGGCCAGCTACATTACCTAGTGCAGGTCAACGTGAGTGTGCCACCTCACATGCCCGCTCCCATAGTGCCGGTAGCAGTAGCAGTGCAGCTGGTACTGCGCTGTCCACACCAGGATACAGCAGGACATGTGGACGTGACCCTGGACGTTCCCAGCGGGGACACGGTTCCAGTGCACATGTGTCGTCGGACAGTAGCCAAGCTGTACCTCTGCCTGGTAGTGCCCGTGCAACCCCTGGCAGGCTCAGGTCATGTGGCCATGGTCAGACACAGTGAGCTGTACAACCTGGTCTGTACAATCTGGAGCTGTCAATAATACCCCGTGTAGGCCTCACAAAAGGCAGAACTGTGTGCACACATACATGCACACAGCAAAGACATCTATAGGGCACCACAACACCCACATGCATACTGAACAGACATGTCCAATCATATCACTGGCCCTTACCCACACACAAGATGTCATCCATTGGTGCAGCCTATGCCTCTGGCAAACATTATCACCCTATGCATATGATGAAGCCTGTGCCGCATCCCTGTCATCCACACCATTGGTGCAGGGACATGCTCAAATGGTCTGATGCACAGGGTGAACAAAATAGTGAGAAGTGTATATTACATTAGTTGTGTAAGAATAGTTAGAGAAGTGTATATTACATTAGTTGTTTGTGAATAGTGAGAGATGTGTATATTACATTAGTGGTGTACTGTTGACACGCACCAGACATACCATGTAGTACAGGTTTTAGCAAGCATTGTTATATGTTCACAGTATGTGTCTCGGTAACAACAGTAACAGCATGTTGGTAATGATGCCCTGGTTCCCTCCGTATGGTCTACTTGCATGTGCCTACAGGTAGCACTGTTTGCAGTCTCCCTTGTGTAACTGTGGAGTACTCACAGGCACATATGGCAATATCAGCATGCTATACATAGCCTCATCCTGACTGTTGGAAAGTCTAACATAACACAGATGTCCACACATATACTGATCCAGAAGCATGTGGGCAGTTTAATAGGCTACAGTGGCTAGAGACGTGACATCCATACCTGGTCACATCACAGTTATGTTGACATGGTGCAGGGGTTGTACACAGCGGTCTGGCCAATGATAATGTTAGAGGCCACTTGATAGCATGAGGCCTCACTGTGTAGCAGTAATACCCTGTCACATTACAGGAACATGCTCACACTCACGGGGTTAACAACACTATAACGCACACCCCATAGTGTTGAGGTGAGGACCCTTGCCTATGTGGTCATCACCGTCACAGTACTGTGAACCCACACGACGTGACACAGAGAAAGAACATGTACAGGTAGCCAGTGCGGCTGAGACCAATGGCATCAACAGGGTAGTGGACTGCATCACCATGAGGTGTTAGGGATCCTGTGTGTTCTGTATGGTAGCATACACCCTCACTCCATGCACCAGACAGCCATACATACCTACATACACACACACACACACACACACACACACACACACACACACACTGTGGAGACCACAAATGTCATACACATATGGATAGCTGATGTGTGTGATACACACACCACACCTGCCTACATCATGCTTTCCACACTGCAGTATGTACAGATCTTTACAACAGTGTACAGGGGCGTGTAACAATTGGGAAGTATTCCCCACCATATGTGGCATATATGGTCACACAAGCAAACACACATGGCAGTACTGTGAATGATACACCTGCTATATGATGATACGTCTGACAGACATGCAGCAGTATTGGCCGCATTATGTGTACCAATGCTACCTTCGACAATTGTGCTGCTATATGCTCATGGGAGAATGTAAGTGATACAGGTGTCAAGTGACGTACTGTTGGTGACACCTGACCGCTGTGTAGGTTTTATGTCTCCACCGTCAAGTAATGGTAACATAGCATTCTGTTAGCACATGTAATGATAGGATGGCGTGTGACACACCTGTGAGCTGTCCCCGGCAAACATCCATCTACACAATTGGATCACCACTTTATGTACACACATCCATCCATACCTGCTGTACATCCTACCGTACTGTCAATATGTCACCATATACAGGTGTCAATGATGGGGCTGCATTGCAACTGCATGTTGTAGTTAGGCACAGATTAGTTACTTACATCAGCTACTGCACATGCATGGTAGCTGCATGCACACTACAGATTGTACATGTGTTTTGGTCCTACATGCCTGTCAGGTAGTGATTTTTGTATGCATTGCAATTGGTGGACATGTGTGTTGACATACATAACACATGGACTGTTGTATGATATGACGGGTGTCATGGGTAACTAGTACAGAGGGAATGTGTCCTCAGTCAACATTGCTGCCTCATGTACTGTTAGCATTCAACAGCCATGGACCCACCTTCCATTTGCGTGTGTATGATTGCTGTAGCCACTTGTCTGCACGGAGGACAGCAAAAGCTATGCTATGTACATATGTGTCGTGTGTATCGTCCATGCACATATCCACTGCAATTACATGTATGACATAGCCTAACATGTGTGTTCGTTGGTGTACAGTGACAGTCATCTGTCACAGCTGTGTAAGACCCAGGGCCCCTGGTATGTGTAGAGCTGACCTGGTTATGTACAGTGGTATCATTGCAATGCATAACACATGATGTAACCCTGTTGGTACATGTGTAGTCTGCACAGTTGCTGTAGACCTATGTACAGTGCACTGGTCATGAGTCACACGGTGTTGTGTTAATGTATGGCTGTGTATTGCTGGTCCAATGACATGGTGATGTCGAAGGGCTACATTGTAGATTGTGGTGTGTACCTCTGTGATATGTACCTGAGGCATCTGTGATAGCTACTGAGTGTGTACTGGTCAATACATGTGAGTGACCTTCATGTACGTGGGGACAGTAATACCATACTGTGCCCTTCCGTGTTTAGAATCCGTGTGCATGCAAGATGGCCCTTTGCAACTGCTAAGTGTGTGAGCATGCCCAGTACGCCATTGTGTAGATGGACACACAGTACATTCCAAACTGCGCCTTCCGTGTTTAGAATCCGTGTGCATGCATGCAAGACGGCCCTTTGCAACTGCTAAGTGTGTGAGCATGCCCAGTACGCCGTTGTGTAGATGGACACACAGTACTTTCCAAACAGATGTGTGATACTAAGCATGTGGGCATGGCCATTGACATCCTGTATAGCGATGGTGGTCATCCAGGCAACAGGTGTCCATTTTCAATGTCACGATGGGTGCCTACATTGAACACACTGGTTGCTGTCT